>NW_010965451.1:1552032-1591932 GCF_000463585.1 Tarenaya hassleriana
TGCTTAAGTTTGATCGGAAGAACGAGATGAATTGTTGTTGAATTTCGAGGAAATAGATGGAATTGGAAAATTTTTAGGCAACTTTTGAAGAAATCGAAGGGACGACATAACCCAATTTAGTTCGGTTGAGGTTTGAAAATGAATCTGGTGAACAGATAAACAGATTCTGGATTAGGTTAATCTCTCACCACTGGAAAAAGATGGAGCTTCGATGATGCTTTCTTAGAGATTGTGTTTATTTATTCAAAGATTCCTACAAATTAGGTTTGGAGATTATCGATTGTATGACTGTTTATGCGCTCGAATTGCAAAAAATTCGGACTTGATGTTATCATCAGAGATTAGAATCTGTGTTTCCTCGTTGTCAAGTATTGAGTGATAGTTGTATTGGTACACAGAGACCTGAAAGTGTTCAACCATGTTTCATGAACATTATGTCCATGACATCTGAGTATTCTCTCTTTCTGGGCATTCAGTTTTTGTCCTTGAAGATCGAACCTGTGGAAAACGTTTTGGAATGATATCAGTTTCTGTCTGAAAAACAAGGTGAGAAATAGATTCGTCAATGGCAGACATACCGGGACATCTTCGTACCTGTCTGCAAATGGGTAAAATCGCATCCCTAGCAATCTTGGTCTCAGGAGGGATCGTGTTGCAGATTCTGGTATCCAATGGATCATATCGAGTTATACAACATTTTATGCTCCTTTAATCCTATTTTCCAATCTAATATTTTGTGTTATATTGTTTGTGAGAGTTTTTCAGGCATGTGCTCTGTTCAATAACTGGTGGCCGATGCTAAGTGGTGAGTTTGTGGCTTGTTCTTCAACATCTGGTTATGACTTGGGAAGTTCTGGATCCGGGTTATGTAAATTGCATGTAGCGAATATCTTGCTGATGAATTGCAAAAACGTTTTTGTCCCTGTTTTCGCTTCAGTCCAAATTCTCGATAGCTTGCTCCTTTTGACTACAACAGTGGGCTTGAAAAACACATTTCATATCTACTTCCTTGAGGATATCATAATTTTGATCAAAATTTGGATGGAGATATCTTCATAATCTTTGGATGGAGATATCTTCATAATCTATACCGATTCTGATGTTCTTATCCTTTTTGTAGTTATAATGTATGTGCTTCTCCCAATGCCATTGCTTTTCTTTGCGGGCTCAGACAGTTCCTCTCTCTTCAACGAGTCAGACAACAGGTGAGGAAACTCACCTCCCCTATACAGCAATGCCTAATTCTAGAAATTGTTCTTGAAAGATTATAATGCAGAAGCAAAATAAGAAAAGAATAGAAAAAGAATAGAATATCGTTTATTGTTACATCTCTTTTTCTTGAATTACAATTAAAATAATTCTATGTATTATGAAGAAATAATATATGACAGAAACAAATGAATTAAGAAATAATTGACACAATTAACGTTTGATTTCTCAATTGATCTTGTGTCTCTAATTGCCAACGATCATCTCTATAATCGCTTCCAACCAACTTCAATGTTCTTATATTCATATTTGTTTTCTCATTTCGAAATCTGTCTCCTTGCCGATACACAAACGATGTTTCAGCTGGATCAACGCAGCCAAGTTCTTGACGGGTGCATCGACCATCGGAAGCATAGCGATACCCTCGATCTTGAAACATGCCGGACTCATCGGCTGGGGTGCATTAGCATTGGATCTGTCCTCCTATGTTGTCTTCCTGGTCGCTATTCTCTGCTACCTTTGCATGGGAGACAGTGATGACTATTACAGCTTCATCTGAGACAGCAATGGCAATGGTTTGAAAGATTCAAAGTTTTAATTTTTTGTTTTTGTTCACTTTGGATTTTATACCGTTTCCAACCCATCAATGTTTTCAGTTCAAATCTCTCGTGGATGGGATTGTTCAAGAACAAGTCACTCGGACAATTCAGATGAGCGTTTTCACATTGGTGGGTCTTGCTGGATTTTCTGAGTTCTGTCCGGGGAGAGGAAATGTGTCGGCTGAGTTAGATGCGTCTGGTTTTGGTGGTTTGTGCAAGTAAATGTATGGTTCCAGTCCGCAGTTGTATTGTCTTTTGGTGTATAGCAAGTACAATAAAAACTTGTCCGTACAAGAAGAACTGTTGTTTGTTTGATTCAGTTTAACACTAATCAGTTTAATTTTAATATGGGTTCTGAAAAATCGAATATACATAATTAATAAATGATTTCTGAAAATCAATTTTTTAGAAATGAAACATACTATCAAATCAACAAAAATTGAATTTCAACAAATAATAATAAATAGATTTTCTCAAAACCAAAACCAAAATCCAATTACATTTTTTTTAATATATTAACTCAAATTACAATATCGGGCTCCAGTGACTACGGCCAGTGTATATGGATGGCCCTTTGCGACTCTGAGGACAAAACGATGCGTTTTAGGCCTCATTCGTCTCCAAAGCTTCACGCTTTCCTCTGAATCTCTCTCTCTCTCTCTCTCGGGGTAGACGCCATGGACGAGCACCAAGTTGCTTCCCTCCTCAAAACATCCGAGCTTTTTCCCCTTCCTAAAGGCAATGCAATATCTCCGCAGTCACCATTTTCCCCTTTTAAGTTGTTTCAATTCGACTGATCCTTGTCGTAGGTTTCTTTAGGAGTCAAGCTATCGTACGGAACGGCGGGGTTCCGAGCCGACGCGACGGTGCTGGAATCGACGGTGTATAGAGTTGGAATTCTCGCCGCAGTACGATCGATCAAGCTCCAGTCATCGGCGGTGGGGCTCATGATCACGGCGTCGCACAACAAAGTGTCCGACAATGGCGTCAAAGTCGCCGATTCCGACGGCGGCATGCTTTCCCAGGATTGGGAGCCCTTCGCTGATCATCTCGCCAATGTATCATCTTCCCAAGATCTTGTCTCGGTTAGTGATCTAGCCAATTGTAGACCCTATGTATCTGTATATATACTTGTGTATGTGCATTGTTTTGGTTGACATGCCTTAGAAGTCATAGTTTTGGCTCTGTGATCGGGACGAAGAGGGATAAAAGAGAGGGTCGATCTGCATCTAGAACCGGTTTTGTTGTTTAGTTAAATCTGAGATTTTTTTGCTAAAGATTGAATTTTGTGATAGCCGAAACTGGGTTTGATGCAAATGGCTGGCCCTTTGGTGCTGGAATGTTTTTATCACAGAGCCTCACCCATTAATCGTTGCTACGTTATCACAGTTGATTAGAGATTTTGTGGAGAAGGAGAAGGTTCCTGTAGGAGAGAAGTTTGCAGAGGTATGGTTGGGAAGGGACACTAGGCCTAGTGGTGACTTGCTCCTCCAAGCTGCGAAAGAGGTGAAACACGCATGAAAACACAGAGAAATATAACATGGCATAGTTTCTGAGGTTGTCTGATTCATGTTTAATATGCTCATATCGGTGTTGACACGCTCAAAGGGAGTGGCCTCTATCACGGGATCTGTCATGTTTGACATGGGGATTTTGACAACTCCTCAATTGCATTGGATGGTTCGAGCCAGAAACAAAGGTCTTAATGCGACACAGAACGATTACTTTGAGCAGCTCTCAAGCTCATTCAGGTAGTCCTCATGTTCTTCAGTTGCATGTCAAATTGTTTGCTTGTGAGAGAGACTGCCTTCTTGAGCTTCTTTGAATGATTTTTCCAGATGTCTGATGGAGCTGATTCCGAGTGGGTCTGGTTCCAAGTTTGATGGGTCTCAAAGGAAATTACTTGTGGATGGTGCCAATGGTGTGGGTGGACAGAAACTTGAGGATCTAAAAGGGTCGCTGAACAATTTGGTTATTGAAATTCGTAACACCGGAAAGGATGGAGGTGTTCTTAATGAAGGGGTCGGTGCTGATTTTGTGCAGAAGGAGAAGGTTGTCCCTTCAGGATTCGGGTCAATGGATGTTGGGATGAGGTTAGGTCTATTCTTTCTCATCTAATGTATCAAAAGTTGTATTCTTTCTCCGAATTTGATATATATTCCGTGTCTCTCTTTGCTAGGTGTGTGAGTCTGGACGGTGATGCAGATAGATTAGTGTACTTTTTCATCCCATCAGACTCAACTGGCAATATTGAACTGCTTGATGGTGACAAAATATTATCATTGTTTGCTCTTTTCATCAAAGAGCAGCTAAGTGTTATCGATACAGAAAGGAAGTATTCCCGCCTTGGTGTCGTTCAGACAGCTTACGCGAATGGGGCATCCACTAATTACCTAAAAAATCTGGGTTTAGACGTCGTTTTCACTAAAACCGGTGTGAAGCATTTGCATGAAAAAGCTGCCCAGTTCGACATCGGGATCTACTTTGAGGCCAATGGCCATGGCACTATACTCTTCTCAGAAACTTTGCTCTCATGGCTAGAATCCAAACAGAAGGATCTCGCCACCACTGCTAAAGGTCCTACCTTTATTTTTTTTTCCCTTTCAGTGTGTTTGACTGCCTGAAATACCGAACTTAGAACAACATTGAATTACTCGTTACAGGCTCAGAAGAGCTTAAGGCGGTTTCTAGGCTCGTGGCTATGAGTAAGCTCATTAACCAAGCAATTGGGGATGCACTTAGTGGATTGCTCTTGGTTGAAGTAATTCTGCAACACATGGGATGGTCAATACAGAAATGGAATGAGCTTTACAAGGACCTTCCTAGCAGACAACTCAAGGTATATGATAAACCCACTAGTGGTTTTCTAAATTTTTACGGTATTTAGGAACCGGAATACAATTGGAAGTACAAAAAAGAAACAAAAACCTATCATTATGCTACTATCATTGTCCCTAATTCCTTACAATTTTCACTTCTTAGTTCATCTCGGATTATTGCCCCTTCCTCTCTGATTGACAGGTTAAAGTTCCAGACAGAACAGCAATAGTTACCACTGAGGAAGAAACCGAGGCTCTGAAGCCACCAGGTGTCCAAGAAGCAATCAACACGGAAATCGGTACAACTATCACACTGCTTCATATAAGTATATTCGAAATCTCTGTTCTTGAAAGTCTGATTCTTTCTAATTTGTTGGGTTGATTTTTCTTTTGTAAAAGCAGCTAAATACCCTCAAGGTAGAGCTTTCATACGGCCATCGGGCACAGAGGACGTAGTGAGGGTATATGCCGAGGCCTCAACGCAAGAAAAGGCAGATAATTTGGCTAAGTCGGTGGCTCAGCTCGTCGAGAGGTTCCTCGGGTCAAAGATAGTTCCATCTGAATCATAATCTAAATCTGATCCAAAGTGTGTTCATCTGGGCAACAACTCCACTACTCAGGTTTGGAACAAGTACTTCAAAAAAAAAAACGAATTGAATCTGGGAATCTGACTGGGAAAGATTGGAATGGTTCTTGTTCTTGATAATCTCAGCCTGGAAACAATTTCAAGTTCTTCACCAAACTCAGCAAATTTTAGAAAACTTTCTTCATGGAGTATGTTTTGAATAGTATTTTTTTTTATATTGGTCCGTTTCTGACATAGAAAGTTGGAATGTAATGATATATATATATATATATATATCAAATCCCATACTTTTAGTTTACTGCAGCATGTCTTTTTGAATTCATCCAATATGAAAGAGACCTTTTTTCTGTCTTAAGAAAAGGTTCAAGATGGTGAAAAAAATGGAAGGGAAAATAGGGATTATAAAGCTGAAAATGACAGGAATATACTTTTTGTTGTAATTATGATCTGCTACTATAATCAGTATATGTAATATTTGTGAATAGGGACAAAAAATCATATGAGAATTAGAAATATCAGAGCTTGTGCATTTAAAAAGAAAAAGAAAAAAAAAGGAAAAAAATCAGAGCTTGTTTGCTTCCTCCTGGTTCAGAGGGTTCAGCGTAATTGTCGACCAAACGAAGAGGACAAAGAAACCCTCTCTCTTCAGACTCTCTCTCATAAATATCGGTCACTAACGTTAACGCGAACACGTACTCTCTCTCTCCTCTGTTGTTCAGGTGCTCTGCCATGGCGGCGGTAGGTCAAATCTCAGCGGGAATGTCAGCGAATCGCGCTCTGTCTTCCTCCAGGAACATCGGAGGCGTCCCCCCGTCGCTGCGGCGTTCCCTGATCGGAGCCGGCGGCCGATGCGGCGTCGCTCCGAGACGGACCTCTCCCTGCATCAGGTCGATTAGGATTGCCGACGATAGCCGGCAAGTGAAGGCTTCGGCGGAAAACGGCGCTCTTGACGTCGTGAGTTTGTCTCCCTCCCTCAGCTTTTCCATTTTTTGGGTCTTCTCGTTCCTTACCATGTTTGTCACGTTCCCTCTCTCCACTGTTTGAATCCGGTGGTTCTGCTTTTGCTTTGATTCTCTTCGGTTATGATAGGGTGAAACTATGATGTGAAATGCTTTGAGGAAAATGTTTGAAATCAGTGTTGTGTAAGTCGCATTGATGCAATATCCGTACGCTCTGACTGGATATGATTCCAGTATTAGAAGGATTCTATTTTGCGTCAGGATTCAGCAGAGAAGTTGCCGAGAGGATCTTACAATGTCTCTGGACATATTTTCAATCAGACGTTTGGGATTGTTTTCAGGTTCCACGAATTTGGCAATGTTGTCATGCTTTCTTGGATCCAAAGTTTCTGACTTTTTTGTTTTATCTCTGTGTCATTGAAGGGAGAGCTGGATTCTTCAATGAGTTCATATGAACTGGTAGATCCAAGAATAAGAACAGAGTCAGGCAGAAAAACGAAGATAGTGTGTACAATTGGACCCTCCACGAGTTCTCGTGAAATGATATGGAAACTTGCTGAAACAGGAATGAACGTAGCTCGTTTGAATATGTCCCATGGAGACCATGCTTCCCACCAGAAAACCATCGATATTGTGAAGGAATACAACTCTCAGTTTGCAGATAGAGCCATTGCCATAATGCTGGATACAAAGGTATAACCTTTACCCTTCACTTTCCCCTTGTGATTTATGAACATTTCTACAGTATCTATAAAATAGTTATATTTGTGTCCTGTTTGTGTAGGGACCTGAGGTCCGAAGTGGGGATGTACCTCAGCCGATTTTTCTAAAAGAGGGTCAAGAGTTTAACTTTACCATCAAGAGAGGTGTCTCGAGCGAAGACACTGTCAGCGTAAATTATGATGATTTCATTAACGATGTCGAAGTTGGAGACATATTATTGGTAGATGGTAAAATCATGATATGTGTAACTAATAACTTTTGTGTTTTTTTTTTGTGAAGCCATTCCTTTAGCTCATTTGTAACAGGTGACGGGTTTTCTTGTCTCGATATTAGGTGGAATGATGTCATTGGCTGTGAAATCAAAGATGGGCGATTTGGTGAAATGTGTAGTAATTGATGGGGGAGAGCTAAAATCAAGACGACACTTGAATGTTCGAGGAAAGAATCCCTCCGACCATTCCCGGAACCGCAGCTACTGTCTCTAACAACATCGCATGGCACATATGCCTCCTCTACATATGTATATAAACACACATAGGCAAAATGGGTTTTAAGGTGCTTTGGATTATTAAAGAAATTTTGATCTCGAGGGGACATTTAATTTGATATAGAACCTGGAAAAATAATTGGACCGGGATTTTGAGCGTTTGGACCGTCCAGTATGCGAATTTATCTGCGAAATTGGACGGTTTGTGGGAAGCAATTTTTCTTTTGTGTTCTTTTTTATGATCATACTTTGCTTTTGTGCCTTTTTCAGACAAAGATTGGGAAGACATTAAGTTTGGAGTGGAAAACCAAGTCGATTGCTATGCCGTCTCTTTTGTTAAGGATGCTAAAGTTGTTCATGAGTTGAAGAATTACCTCAAAAGTAAATCTACGTTTTTTCAGTCCCCAATTATATCAATGTTAGAATGCTGCTAAGGGCATAGTACTGAGTGATTTTCTTTAATCTAAATGGAATCTTTGAATGTTTTCACAGGTTGCAAGGCGGATATTAGTGTGATCGTGAAAATCGAAAGTGCGGATTCTATACAGAATCTTCATTCCATCTTATCCGCTTCTGATGGGGTCAGTATCGGTAGCTTTCTTCTATCAGCAAGTTTTCTGTTGCTTGTAACTAATAATCATGGATGCTTTTGTCAGGCAATGGTTGCTCGTGGAGATCTTGGAGCTGAACTTCCCATTGAAGAGGTCCCATTGTTGCAGGTATACCCGGAACTTCTTTTACAAAATCTATGACGTGTCTGTTCGTTTCACCTAGATTCAGTTTCATTTATACTTTTGTGGCTTAATCCAGGAAGAGATCATTAGGAGGTGTAGGAGCATGCAAAAGCCTGTGATTGTTGCCACAAACATGCTAGAGAGCATGATCGATCATCCTACGCCTACAAGAGCCGAAGTCTCTGACATTGCAATTGCTGTTCGTGAAGGAACTGATGCAATCATGCTTTCTGGTGAAACAGCGCATGGAAAGTTCGTAGTTTTCCAAACTGAACTCACAATTCCTCTTAGTAGAACCAATATCACAGAAGTTTCGTTCATGTATCCGATTCTTTAAAGTTTCTTATATTGTGATCTGATATTAGGTATCCCCTGAAAGCTGTGAAAGTAATGCATACAGTGGCAACGAGGACTGAAGCAAGTCTACCTGTCAGAACATCGGCAATAGGTGGTGCCTACAAGGTACTTGCCCGTCAATTTTTTACTGAAAATTTATGGTTTCGTTATATTGATAGCCTCATATTGTACCGTGTAATGTAATGATTCGTCGGTCAATTTGAATGGTAATTACCAATAGGTGCACATGGGCGAAATGTTTGCTTTCCATGCTTCTATAATGGCGAATACCCTCAAGACACCGATAATTGTATTCACTAGAACTGGATCCATGGCCGTGCTTTTGAGCCATTACCGTCCCTCCTCAACCATATTCGCCTTCACAAACCAGTTGAGTAACATAATTCATTGGAATGTTTTGACATATGTTGTTGAAAATGAACACACGTCTAACCGAATTTCTGCAGAACGTTGATTATTTTCTAATTATCAAAAACTGCTCTCACGATTTTTTTTCCTATCAGGAGAAGGATAATGCAAAGGCTGGTTCTTTATCAAGGAGTCATGCCCATATTCATGGAGTTCTCTGATGATGCAGAAGATACATTTGCTCGGGCTCTGAAACTTTTACAGGTACATTTTTATTTTTCTGTCTGCATCAGATTTTCTTTTCAATTCGTTAACTTTTTTCCTGCATAAATACGCTTCAGGACAAGGAGATGCTGAAGGAGGGACAACATGTAACTCTTGTCCAAAGCGGAGCACAACCCATCTGGCGTGAAGAATCAACTCATGTCATTCAAGTCCGCAAGATTAAAATCGGGTGATTCTTCTTCTACTTTCTCTGAGCTTCTTCCCCATTTTCATTTTTTTAGTCTCGGTCTTCTGTCATGCTCTGCCTACGATTTTTTTCTTTTAAATCATTCACAGTGAAACCAAGAACCGGTATACGTTGAGTTCTGGAAGCTTTTAGAATTTTAGTCTATGGCAATTGTCTTAGATCATCATCAGACAAAGATCTCTCTATATGTCTTTCCCTCGTATCTTCTTCAGTTAGAGCAAACACAGTGATGTTAGGTTTTTATTGCTTAGATTAGATACATCATCTTTGTCAAAAAAAAAAAGGACAACCCATTAATCAAACCCTTGAATCCCCATCTTTCTCATCATCACCATCTGGTTTATCACCTTTCCCTTGGAGTTTTATACACTTGTACCACTTGGCACAAGCGATATACACGACCAGATCTACGCTGGTCAGGACAGCGAGGAGGAAGTAGAATCTGTCCAGGTGGCCCTTGTTAAGGTTTCTGGGGATCCAACCTGGCACGTGGTCTTCGGTCGAGATCTTCATGACCATGGTCACCAGCAAGCTGCTGACGAAATTGCCCATGGACATTGACATCATGCACAGTGAGCTTCCGAAACTCTTGAGACCATCGGGGGCTTGTGCGTTGAAGAACTCCAACTGCCCCACGTACATGAACACCTCTGATGCTCCTATCAATGCGTACTGTGGTACCTGTAGTAGTTTTAGATTTTTTGTAGTTTTAGGGTTTTACGGTGGGTAATCTGTTGGTTATCCGAGATTACGTCTCGGGTTTCACCAGATATTTTTCCAGCTCGAATTCATTTTGATCGAGTACCTAAGCCGTGGATCGGGTTAGGTACTCGAAATTCGGATTTCTTTCCCTCGAGCACTAGATTGAAAGGGCTCACCTGCCAGAAGATGCTAAGGGAGCTCGAGCCATCGCAGTGAGTGCAGCTCTTGTCAGCATACTTGAGCCGATAACTCTCCACGATCCCTGCAGATAACATCGCGAGAACAGCGATCACGAGTCCAATCCCCATCCTCTCGAGCTCCGTCATCCCTTTTGACCCGTTCTCCTTCTGCCTCAGCCTACTAGCTGTCGGTTCGATTACACGTCGATACAGAAATATAAACACCGCAACGCTCAATATATCGAAGCTCGACATGCTGGCAGGTGGGACCCTGAAGCTATTCTCCGCTGCTGCCATGGCGGTTTTCATGGCGGCGCCTTGCTCCACGAAGAGAGAAGCCATCTGTGTGAAGACGACGGAGTAGATGATGGTGCATAGCCAAATGGGCATTAGCCTTAGAATGCATTTCACCTCTTCCACTTGAGTCACCGGACATAGCCGCCATGGATTCACTCTTCCATTTTCCTCATCTTCCATATCTTCTGCAGTTATAACCGCTGCTTTGTCCAAGAACCTGCAGCAAAAAAAAAAAAAGGAATTATGTTCGGTAAGAACGACGATTGGTCGTAAAGACATCTCGAAAAGTTTATGTTCAAGACCGACACCTATATATGCCTTGATATAAACATGCATTATTTCGTGTTTTTTTTTGTAATGCAATACAAATAATCACCTTTATTAAAAAAAACTTCAAAAAACACTTACTTGAACTCGTCGGTGTGCATTATCCTCCTACCTCCTCCGCTCCCGGGCAAGTCATAAAGCTCATCTCCTCCTCCTCGTCCGGGCGAGATCTCGACCGTCCATTTCTTGACGGCGGCGACTATGACCTGACAAAACCTCGGGAGAGGGTTTCCACTCGGTTTAAAGTGCCGATACCGAGGTGTACCCATCAGAAAAAGGATCAAACCCGCGAGAGCGGAGCCGGTGGACACCCAAAACCCGAGCGCCCACAAGCCCTCGTCCTCGAAATAACCGAGGATTGTGTTGGAGAAGAGGGAACCGAGGTTCAAGGCGAGGTAGAAGTAGCTGAAAAACGCGATTTTCGAGTAACCTTCTCTCGGGTGTTCCTCGTCGAACTGATCAGCTCCGAACGTGGCAATGTTCGGTTGGTAACCTCCGTTTCCTAATGCGACCAAATAGATGGAGAGGTAAAACAGTGTGATCTCCATTGTCGAATGCGAACCACAGGGAATGTTTTCGTTGCCGCAGCCTTTCGGTCTGATCAGGAAGAGGTACGAAGACAGCGACAGTGACATCAGTCCCTGCGCGAATGTTAGGAGATGATTTTATTTATTCTTGCAAATTATTATCTTATACAAATCCCAACAAAATTGTATTATTCAAATTTTAGGGTTTTCATTGTATTATCTCTAATAAAATAAAGAAATAAATTTGTATTATTAAAAAAAACATGATGAACTTTCGGATTATAAAAAAAATAAAGAAAGAATTAAACCTGTAACAATGCAACAAAATTTGATTTACGTATATACATATAAACCGATATGTATCTGGATCTGAAATTTCGATTATATAAGATAAGATTGGATCCAAACTCGATATTTTAAAGCAATAAACGTGTGACGTACCAAAACAAAGATGACTTGGAAAATGGCACAAGTCTTGAAACGGCCCCAGTAGGAATCGCTGAGAAAGGCTCCGACAAGAGAGAAGATGTAGACAGTTCCTGTCCATTTGCTGACGTTGTTAGCTGCGTCCGCGTTATTCTGCTGCAGAACGCGCGTCAGGAACAGCACCAGATTCACTCCCACTCCGAAAAACGCCAACGTCGCCAGCCCCTGGTTCACTTTTCCCCGGTTTAACCCGGTTCACCCATATTCCAACAGCGTTAGTTAACCGGAAATACTTAACCCGGCTCAAACACCAGCCATCGGTTTGATTATTGGTTTTTAATTAAGCGTGGGATATATGGCAGGGACCGGAACTGAATGATGGTGAATGAGATTACGTTTCCATCAAGTTGACGTTACATCTTAGTTGGATAGTATTTCATGTCCAAAATGAATTTTAATTTTTTTTATGAAATCGAGAATGAAATAAATACTTCTTTAGTTGGAAATAAAAAGGAAGTGACATGTGAGTGTGAGATAGGTCTCGGAGGCAAATGGGTTTGCTTTCTTTGTTAAAAGAAAATTATTATAATGACCACTCGCCACAACTTGTAACGTCCTATGTGTACTTTATATTATAATAATTTAATTTATATGATTCTTAATAATAATAATAATTATTATTATTATATATATATAATCATTAAGAACTCGGTGTGAAGAAAAATTGAGATCGATTCGCATAGTACTAATATGTTTTAAAAAATTAATAATTTAAGAAAAAATAATAGATTGAGATAGAATGCTTTCCTCACATTCAGTCTCCTCTTTGTGTCATTTCCTCTTTCCTTAGGTAACTTTACGTTCATTCATTCTATCTATAATTAGTTCTATGTATATATCTATCTATCTATCAATCTCAATACAAACGTGTATATATATATATAGAATCTATACATACACCCTCGCCAAATACCACTTTTCTAAGACGAAAAATGTCCAATACACATATATATTAACCCATAACGAAAGTAATCGACCGCTAATCGTATTGATAATATACCGTCTAAAACGTTACATCTGAATTATTATATTATACCATAATGTTTTTCATACTTAATTCCTTTTATGTGGCCCGGCATGCAGATGCAGGTACGTACGATCGATCGCCCGTAAGTCAAAGTTATTTTTTCTGTCACTTCACTGATTTTTTTTAAAAAAAAACTAAATTTATTGTCTCAGTCGTATACGTCACTTCACTCCAGTTTCTGATCAAGTGATAACTTATCGAACTCATAAGCTACCTCCTGATCCCATATTCGGATGCATTTCATCAATTTACGGACTGTTGTATATACATGCATACACATATACGTATATATATATATACATACAGGCAAGAGTGTGTATATATATGAGGGAGGGGGAGAGAGACATACGGAGAATGACAGAGCCAGCGACCCATCGTCCGGACTTGTGGCGAAGAGCAGGACGGCCTTCCCAATCCACACTTCCATCTCTCGTTCTCTCCTCCTCCTCCTCTTCTTCTTTCTTTTTCATCTGCATTTTTTTTACAATTCTTGTTATTTATTTTTATATTTATTTATTATTTATCCACATCACCCATCGTTACTATAGGCACACACACACACACACACGTGTTCACATACATAAATAAACTTCGAATAACCACATGCTTTGGAACTTCAGGCTCCATGTATAGGTATACACATAACACATATTTCTACACTACCAAGTTTACATCGAGATTTCTAATTGACGCGTACCAAACCCGGATCGGAGCAGGATTGCAAATGTATAGTGCTAAATGATATATACAAGAAATTCTCTTTTAATTTTTTTTTTCATATGAAGAGGTTTGATCTCTATGAATATGGAGTGAAGAGTGTGAATATATATAGCAGTACAAATCGATGGAGGAATCTTCAAACCAACCTTTGTGCTATATATCTCTAGGCAAGACATTGTTGTAGTAATATATATATATATATATATATATATGTGTGTGTGTGTGTGTGTATTAGTGTATGTATGTGTATGAGAGGAGAGTAAAGCAGAAATGTGTATGTTTTATTGGATGGTATAATTAGAGAGAATTGAAATGAAGGAAGAAATTAAAGAGAGGGAAACAAGTTGGGGGATATGCGGAGAAGTGAAGATTTGGAAATGTGAATAAATAGAAGTTTGGGATATGGACTCGGGCGGTGGAGATTTCACACGGGACACCCCACATCCTCAATCCCTCTCTTTTCTTTTTCATTTTTTTTAATTAAAAAAATTACCCAAAAGCATATTTTCCCATTTAATTAATTATTATTTTTTCTGTGTGGCTGATCGGATCTTCGTGAAGGTGGGGCTGAAGAGAGTGAGAGGAGAACTCTTTGAACATTGTTATACTTAATCAATGTGTTTAACGATTCAACATTTATAATCACACACACACACACAAACCACGTTACAGAAATGAATTTTTTTTTTATAAATAATCTAAGATGTAAGAAATAACTCCAAGCTGAAAATGACCACCACCACATTGGTACGTTTAAAATGGAAATTTTATTTATATGTGCAAATTTTGGGATTATAATAGAATGTAAAATAAATGTGATTTTCAGTTAAAATTTGAGACATTACCATTGCAAAAAAAAAAAATTGAGAATCATAGCGTGGAAGCATATAACACTCTTCTGATACACAAATAAATCAGAGTGCTTGGGATCCGTATCTGATGTCTCTGTCATGTTTTTTTTTTTTAAATTTTTTAATTTTTGCTTTTCCTTTTGATATCGACCATTCTCTTTTCCGAAATTTCAATTTAGGTCAGCTGGGGATTGTTTTAACCCTTTAATAGTGATGAGAATAATAATAAATAATAGAATCTTTTAACCCTAGACAAAGAAAATTCCCTGACATATACCGACATATATTCCCCCGAAAACCTCATAAATCAGAGGAATCGAATATTTCTTCTGTCGCTTAATTATTCATGTTATTTTAATTTATTTTGTCCTAATATAACTCCAAAATCAACACAACACGAATTAAAAATATTCTCTCTTTTTTTCAGTGACGGAAATTTAGGGATCCAATCTTGTGTGTGTGTGTGTAGAATATAAGAATAATATTTACGGTACGTGAGTTCACCCTTGCATGTGTTATCCACGTCGGTGGCAACGTAAGAGGGTATAGTTAACGTGATGTTCTTCCTGTTATTTCCGACAAGAATTTGTTCTTTGTTCTTATTCTTGTGGATTTTTCCAATTAAATTTTTTTTTCACGTTTTCAATTTTGATTCTTAGTCGTAGAGATTATATCTATCAGATTATGTAGTATTTACACGTGGATTATGTCATTAGTTTCAGTAATTTTGAGACGTACAGTTAATAACCATTTTTATTAATAAAAATACTTCATATTTTTTTTTTCTTGTTTTGATATCAGAAATTAAAAAAAAAAATCAAATAAAACTATAAATGGACTAGTTGTTTTGATAACTCCTAATTAATGAATATTGATCACTCTCCAGCAGATTTGTAGTTTGTAGATGTAATGCGTATATATATACACACTATATATACATATATAACTGTCCTTAATGTTTTTTTAACGCGAATGGACGATGACCTTTCTAGAAGATACATGCATTTTTTTTATACATCAACGGTAAAAAATGTGGTTTAACTATAAAAGGTAATCTTCACAAAAACATATATACATTCGATTATAATTGTGGACAGGCCGTCTCATAAAATTCTGGGGCCCGTACACATCATATTTTTAAATTATTAAAATATATTAATTTATATATTAAATAATAATAATATTTAAATATAATTAAAATAATTTTTTTTTGTTGAGGGTCCGTATACATAATTATTAAGAATTACATTTAATAATATATATTACTAATAATTTTTAAAATAATTGAGGCCCTATATTTTTTTGGGCCCTGTGCGGTCACACCTTTTGCAGTTGGTATTAGACGCCCTGATTGTGGAACACAATGAGTGTAGTCACTAGTCAGTACTTTCGGAAAACAAATTGTAGAGTCAAATATGCCCATTTTTCACATTTAATTGACATAACACTATACAACTAACTAGTCATCTTTAAATATATATATATATATATATATATATATATATATAATATTTCAAATTTTTTTCTTGATTTCTTTTGACCCCAAAATAGTATCAATCATGGCCTTTTTGTTTTTTTTTTTCTGTAAATTCTCTTGTCCGTGTTAGATAGGATTGTATCGTGCCAAATTTGGTAGAATTTTAATCTTGTTAAATTTGTTTTAATACACTGGATTTTGATGACTGAATTCTGAGCAATAAAGTCATGTGTGTGAGTGTATGTGTGTATATATACATTGGTAAAATCTATAAAAATTTCAGAACTTATGAAATGATGGAAAATAAATTGCTAAACTTTTCGCCTAACAAAATTATTTTCAAACTTGCAAAATGTGTTATTATAATTATCAAATTTGTAAAATGTATCATTATAATTCCTAAAATAATAAATAAATCAACATCATCAAGGTTTTCTGATATTAAATAATAAATTTGAGAATTATAATGATACATTTTATGAATTTAATAATTATAATAACATATTTTGCATGTTTGGGAATAAATTTACGTAGCAAAAAGTTTTGTAAAAAAAGTTAAAAAAGTTTTATGGGTTTTATCCTATATAAACTATCAACTTCAAAATTAATTTGTGAATAGTAATAATGAAATTCAAAAAAATTACCAGTCGGTTAATTACCTCAATAAAATAGAGTAAATTGGTTTATTAAGTAAGGATAATAAGAGTTTTGGGAAGATTACGATGAAACGCAATTGCTCGTATTACGTCCATGCACTTACTTATCAAACCATATTCGGATTTTCTCTCTTGCGTCATAGTCAGCCACTTTTGGAAAAAAAAAAGAAAAAGAAAAAGAAAAGTGCTAAATAAAAATATAAATAAATAACAAAAAAAATCAAACCAAATAAAAAATCAAATCACTCGTCAGCTTTTGCCATATGTTCCCCATTTGCTGTAGCTGAATTTTTAAATATGCTTTTTTTTTTTCATTTTACAATATGAAGTCTGCGGGAGGTCGAGTTGGATCCCACTCAGTTTGTCTTCTATATATATATATATATATATAATATGGTTGATTTATTTAATTTATTAATATATCAACATCCGTAAATTGTGACGACATTCTATTTCCTTTTTCTGTTAGAAAACTTTATAAACGGATGGTATAGTTTCATCATGAATAATATATGTGTGTTTGTATATTATATGTGTGTGTATATGTGTGTACATATATATATATATATGTATATGCCTTGAAGGAGACAATAACCTGATTTTAGTCCATGCTTAGTTCCACTATCATTTAATTTCATTGGTCCAGGTCACATTTTATCCGTTGAGAGCAATACATATACAGGTGAAATGGTGAATATATATTTTCAACTTTAATTTGTTTTATATTATATTGAAGAAACATTATGATATATTTTTTCATAAATACATTATATATTTAATCCTCTGCATTAGTCATTTGTAAGCGTTAGTGTGTTTTTCTTTATTTCTTTATTTAAAATAATGCGAATTTATGGCCAATTTTCAATTATATTTAATTAACTCAGCTTAGACAAATATATGTGAATGATCACTCTTAAGATATAGTGATTGTATAACGACAGAAAACAGTGAATTTGGAGACATCACATTCCCACTGTATATTCTCATTATGACCCTAATACAGGTCCACTCGTAATACATATCTATATATATATATACATACATATATATATATATATATGCATGTATTTATGAACTGTAGAAGTATATATGTGTATATATATATATCAACATCATTAATGAAATAAGACATTAATGGTAGAGATTATAACCTAGAGGATTCGTATATCTGATTACGTGTGATTATTAGGACATATATAAGTTTACCATATAAAAACAGCATTAGCGACTAAATTAAAAAAAAATGCTAATCATGATGACCTAAACCTTCCGTTTTTGTTATATATACACGGCTAGATTGAGATCTCCCCAATTAGATAAGCCATTCATTATCTCTTTATATACGATCATATATAATACCGTATCATAATCTTATAATTCATGGCGTTAACTATATTGTATACGTAACATTATCAGCCTCAATTTGTTACAGTTGACTTGCGTTCTAAACGAGGTTGTGGTTCAACTCTATTTGCGAAAGATATATATGTGATTATAGATAAATGTAAATATCGCCATGAATTGAACCGCAACCTCGTTTAGAACGCAAGGACTCTATAATCACATATATCTTTCGCAAATATACGTAACATTATCAGCCTCATTAACCAAAACCCGGTTTACTATAAAAACTACAGTTCGATTAATTTGTCCACCTCCATGTGGTATATCGGTTCATTTAATCTCGGACGTACCATATTAATTTCATTAGAGAAAAGAACTCAACCAAGAGATAGAGTTATAATCCGAGCTCAATTATGTAGTTTACTTTCACCATTTATCAACAGAAAAACCCTAACCCTAGAACCGGAATTACTAATGAAACTGAAACCAGCCGGTTTATTCGAACCGGTTCGATCCAAACAAACCGTTCCGATGGTTTGCCCACTTGTCCATTTGATTGTAAGCCAGCAAATTACACAGATCTCTTTAGTGTTCCATCAATCAAGTCATCATTTAATTAACCTCTCCAAAAAAATAAAAAAAGAAAGAGACAAATAAGACATTGCCAATTTCATATTATTATAAAAATTTGACAAATGTATATGGTCTTCCAAATTGCATGTACTGGTCATGGACCAGTCTTCCTTACAAACAGTGATGTAACGTTGCATAAAACAACATATCACGAAATTAAATTTGGATACACATATATATATATATATATACACACACACGCACAAGATTTTGTATTATATGTATGTCTGAATGGTTAGCCATTGCTTTACAAGAAGCTAACATAGGCTTGCATGTTGGTCTGCGACAGGCTTGGCTTACTGTAAATTAAAATTGGCAGCATAATTACGCATTTACAAAATAAAAATTTTATAATTTTGAAATATTCGGCGTAGGAATTCGAAACCGCTATGATTGAAGGGTGGTGGTCTGTTCTTTGTTGAACATTATCACATTTGAGACATTTGTCTATGACCCATCTTAGGAGAACCGTTGAAATGAAAACAGTGTACACCAAATTCTCAATTTCCCTCGTGGTATTGGATATTGGATATTTAAATAAATTATTATACTTTTGATTTGAAGCCCTTCTAATTTCGTATAAAACTAACGGAACTGCGATTTATTAATTGTTATAACGTGCCAATACTTTGAATAACAATAGTCTATTAATTCGTGGGTGCTCTAAGTGACGGACCGACTCCCATCTGATATTACGATAAACCTCAAACTTTTTGTGGGCCTAATTGATCATTAAAGAAATAATGGCTCAAAACGAAGGTTTTAGGAAATTAGAGGATTTTTTTTCGAAGATAGGTGAAGCCTGAGTCAGCAATACGTATGAGCATATCAAATAAAAAGAATTGTAGGGGAAATGGCACACCCAATAAAATCGCAGGAATTATCCAATTTGTCCCGAAGTTTCCATTTTCCGTAGCCGCCTGAATCAACGAGGTGCGTGTTTCTTCCTTGGATCTCCCGATTATTCTCTCATCTTCTTCGAATCCGTGCTATTGAATCTGTTTTCCCTTCTGTTTCCCGAGAAAATTTCGAGTAAATGCCTCTGGAGGCGAAGATTGTGAAAAGGAAACGAAATTTTCAGGATTTGATCTGTATGAGTTGCTGGATTGGTTCGCTCCTTAGGGTTTTGTTTTCGGATTGCTGTTGATTCGTTGTTGGATCGGTTCGCGCCTAGGTTTTTTTTGGGTTTGCTGCTGGCTCTTTCTAGCTCTTATTAGTATAACTGTTTGTTTCCCGAGAATATCTCAACGAAATTTTGATAAGGGATAAACGAAGAACGGGCGTTGATGAAACTTTGGGGATTTTAGGTTTTCAGGTCCTTTACGAGAATCGGTGTATCGATTTCCGTGGTTTGTAGATCCAGACCTCGGGATTTGGAATTCTTTTCTATTTTTTGATAGGTCTGTGTTTTAATCGTATTCTCCTTAGATTTTTCTACTCCGCCAAACATGAAGAAATGGATTTCTTGAGTTTGTCATGGATTTGCATAGTTCTGATCTTTTGTATACGCTCTGTTCAGTGTTTTTGTGAATAAGTTCTTACTTAACTTTGACCATTCGAGATTTCAGTTGTTGAAGAATTTGGCTTTGCTTTCACGATTCCTTTGGTGTTCATCTCTTTGTGAAATGTGTGATTTTCTATTGCCCTATGACACAAAGCTTTAACTGATTACTGAATGGTGATTACTCGCCAAAGCTTATGCTCCACAATGAAATTGTGTTTCCATAACTCAGAATACTGATCTTGAGTAGATTCATGCTTTGATATAACGTATTAACTCATGTTAGACGAATGTGTTCCTCCACGGAAAATGCAGAAGCGCATAGCAATTGATGGAACGACCGAGTGACAAGGCTACTCAGGATCAAGCTCGGGAATCTCTCATCGCGATAGCTTACTCCTCACCCGAGGAGTCTAAGCCGTCGGACGTTTCACCCGGAAACAAAAACATCACAAATGGTGCCAACCCGGAAACTGGAGATGAGGCAGAGAGGCTCAGGTCTGAACTCATCTCACTTTCCTACGTCCAGTCACCAGATGCCGCCATTTCCCCGTTGCCCAGCAATGGTTTCTGCAATGGTGTGTGTCACGGATAGCAGTTTGGAGAAATGTACAGTTGGTATAAAACTTATCTTCTATATGGTTAAAGAGGAGACGATTATAAGCTTTGGTGTGGTTGAAAAAAGACGTTTCATTTTCATCGAATGATGGAAAATCGATGAAACATGCATTCTCTGTGTGTTTTGTTAGATATCTTTCGTTTATTTTGTAATGGTGGAATGAATTAAGGTAAGCAAATGGAAGGCTGACTCGTAGAAGCTGAAAGGTGAGACATTGATTGATTGAACTTGTGATCGATGACTCTGCTGTTTTTCTTGTTTTCATTTTGGTTTTCTTTCTAGGGCATTCGGTATACAAAGGCCGAGAATTTTAGTGAGAAGCATCTTCTTCCTGGCAGAACTTGGTGGATTCCATTGGATCCATCAAGGAATCCAACTCCGAGGGAATGCTTGGCTTCACTTTGATCATCCAACCATCTTCGTGGGGGATTGTGTTCGACCGCGAGGTATTGTCATCTCCTGAATTTAATGAGAAATGCCCTTTTTGATTTCGGAAACAAACCAAGCCGGATGAGTCAGATGAGTTTCGAGTTAATCTCTGATACACTAAATGTTCTATGACAAAATCCAAAAGCTGCCATCTTGGAAGCATTCCCCCCGGGAACAAGTTCTAAATTTGGAATACCCTTGTGGAGAGGGATGGCCATGGCCATGTGATGGAGAGAGGTGGGTGGACAATGAAATGTCACAGTTGGCGAAATAAGAGAAAACATATGCGTTAAAAAATTATGTCACACTCTAAATATGCGGGTTTATAATTAGTATTGATAAAAAAAAAGGGTTAGGAGAAAAATGGAATTGCTGAATATCATTTTCCACTCTTTGAATTCCCAAATTTAAAGCCCTAGTAGTCATATGACAAATGTCGAGCATGTGTGGTGTTTGCGAAAACAAAAGGATCAATTAAAACTAGTGGGTTTTTTTTGGTTAAAAAGCAACGGCGAGAAATAAAGTATCGTGGTTCCGCAATTATCGGAAATCTTCCAAAACCTGTGGACTTTTCGCGCGGTCTAGCAGTATGTTAAAATGGGCCAATAGTGGGCCCTGAAAAATATATTTGGGCTTAATCATGGGCCTATTTTCTGGCCAACTATTCTACATAAAATCCGCTGATAGAGAAGCTCATACAGACTCTCCTGAAAAGCCCAATGAGCTTAGGTATAGTGGCGGATGAGAGATTATTAGTGGGAGTAAATATCTAATTTCAAGAGAGAAAAAAAAGAGTAGAGGAGGTCCAGAAAAACAATTTATGGGGTATTTTTTTTTATTAAAATTTAATAAAATTGTTATTAAATTAAAATTTTGATATGAGTATGAGACCCCACTCAAATATGAGTGAAGTAAATGTGCCATGTGAATATGCTATCAATCTTATAATGCTTTAGTGTATGCGTAATTTCCAATTTCACAGTTTCTCGGGATTTAGTGAAGTGTACAATCCAACACTTTTTTTTCGCTTTTCATTGTTTTTACATTTAAAACACATTATAATTTTATAAACCGTATTAGCCATAATAAATTGACATAACTATCTATACCTTTGCAAAATTTATTCTTTGGTCGAAATGTCATGTGAATACCTTTCATTGCACTATTTTGTGCATCATTACACCATCAAATTTTGTTATCAAAGAGAAATGATTATTGTTAATATGTAATAATGGTAGATACCTATACAAAATTTTCATTGGTATATATATCCACTAGAAGTCTTGCATACTGATCTACTCCATAGACTAAAATCGTTAATTTTCCACTCAACGATTCGAATCAGCTCATCTTTTGTCTCTTCACCGAATGATATATCATATACTCTGGAGAATCTATTTCTTTATTCCATTTATGTACCAAATTCACATTTTGTTTTCGGAACCAGAACATTAAACAATTTGTTTTATAAACAAAACAAGAAAAAAAATACTTACTCTTACTTAATTCTAAATTTTTGAGTAAGGTTATACCCGTTCTTATCAAGTATCATCCTAAAATATTTAAAACTTATAGATATTTAGTAAGATATTGATTTGAGTCTAAATAAATATTCAACTCACCTGAAACACTTTCGTTTAACAACATCGTAATTCTCATTTACTCGGTCAAAATCCTTATATAATATGTTTTCGCCCTTTTCCTCACTACGTATTTCACTTCATCGAGGATAGGTGGTACCCAAGAATAATTTACATCAATGAAAACATTTATACCATCGTCGTCTGACACAACATTCTTATCAACCTAATATATCATTAATTTATTAAGTTACTAACAATACGATAAAACGAAAAAACTAATTGATTTAGAAATTTTCCAACCTTATAAGTTTTAAATTCAAAAAGAACTTTATTAGATGAAAAGTTGGAGCAACCTATGAAAAATTGAGCCTCTGATATGGCCATAGCAACCAACTGCCATGAGAGATGACATTGACGACTATTTTCGAAACAACCTCTCTTACACCATCAAACTTGTCAACTTGACTGTAACAGAGAAGCTCAATTTTTCATGGACTTCACATTCTTGTTGGGCACTCCAACTTCTCATTTTATAAAGTTCTATTTGAATTTGAAAATTTTAAGGTTAGAAAACTTTCAAATCGATTAGTTTTTTGTTTTACGAATTGTTAGAAATTTAGATAATTAATGATATATCAGGTTGATAAGAATATCATGCCAGATGACGATGATATAAATATTTTCATTGATGTAAATTACTTTTGGGTACCACTTATCCTCGATAAAGTGAAACACGCCCTGACTAATAAAAAGACGAAGCATATCTATATAAGGATTTTGACCTTACTACATATTTATAAGTTTTGACTCTTTCAATATGATGCCTACTAAGGACAGGTTTATCTTTACTTAGAAATTTAGAATTAGATTGAAGTAAATATTTTTTTTTCTCGTTTCGTTTATAAAACAAATTGTTTAATATCTCAAAAACAAAATGTGAATTTGGTACATAAATAGAACAGAGTAATAGATATTCATGAGGGATGTCATTAAGTGAAAAAGCAAATGATGAGCTTATTCGGATCGTCGAGGGGAAAAATTTAACGGTTTTAGTCTATAGAGTATATCGGTATGCAAGACTTCTAGCGGATGTGTATACAATGAAAATTTTATACATGTATCGACCATTATTACATACTAACTATAATCACTTTTCGTTGACAATAAAATTTGATGATTTAATGATGTAAGAAATAATGCTATGAAAAGGATTCGCATGGCATTATGAGTATTTTGACCAAATAATGAATTTTACGAAGGTATAAATAATTGTGTCAATTTGTTTTGGCTAATAAAATTTATAAAATCAAAACGTATTTTTAATATAAAAACAATGGGAAGAGAAAGCGAAAAAGGGGTGTTAGATTGTGGACTTCTCTGAATCCCGAGAAGCCGTGGGATTGGAAACTGCGCATGCGCCAAGGCAGAATGAGGTTGGTAACATATTCAAATCACGCAAATATTGTCGATATACTTCTTTAGATTCTTGGGTTATGATTGTTTTTGTAATATATCTTTCCGAGTGTATGTGAAACGTTCGAAGATAAAGAGAAAACTAAACTTGTTGGAGGTGAGAACAAATGTCATGGAGGAGTAGAGCAAAAATGAATGAGCAACCATAAGCAAGAAGGTGCAGAAAGGAAATTAAATTGATTAAGAAGCATACCATAGACAAGGGACACGAAGGAAAAGAAAGTATGATACTTAATCTGTTTGTTATTATGTTTAATATATTATGTGTATGTGTAGATATAAGTTTGTAATTACCTCATAGACTTGTTATTAAGTAGCCTATATATGTGTTTATTTGCTTTTGCGTGGGTAATGTGGGAAATCATCTGAAAATTATGGAAAAGAAACATGGACTTCTTATAATCAAACTTATCAAAATGGTAATTCTTTTTTGGGTACCACCTATCCTCGATAAAGAGAAACACGCACTAACTAAAAAGGCGAAAGTATATCTATATAAGGATTTTGACCGAATAAATGAGAATTACGATATTGTTAAGCGAAAAGGTTTAAGATGAGTTGAATATTTATTTAGACTAACCTCAATATCTTACTAAATATTTATAAGTTTTGATTATTTCAGTATGATGCCTACTAAAGACATGTATATCCTTACTTAGAAATTTAGAATTAGATTGAAGTATTTTTTTTCTTCATTTTGTTTATAAAATACATTGTCTAATATCCCAAAAATAAAATATGAATTTGGTACATAAATGGAACAGAGTATAGATACTCAAGAACACGGTATGCCATTCAGTGAAGAGGTAAAGGATGAGCTGATTCGGATCGTCGAGGGGAAAAATTTAACGATTTTAGTCTATAGAGTATATCGGTATGCAAGAATTCTAGAGGATATATTTTTCTATTGAAATTTTATAGATTTTTATAACAAAATTAAAATATAATATTTTTTAAATAATTTAGATTTGATGATTTTTTCTAACAAGCTTAAGGTGAAATTCTATTTTTAAATAATTTATATAATTGATGGGTTTTTAACTAAAAAAAAATAGTTGATGGTTTATTATAATGAATTTTAAATAGAAGATTTATTTAGGAAAAAATATTTGAAAATTTCTGAACTTTAATTTGGTGTAATATTAATTTTTGAACTTGTAGGTACACCTATTTATTTCCGAACTTACATTTTTGAACAAATTAATTCCTGAACTTATATTTTTTAACACAATAATTCCTAAACTTGAATTTTTAATTATAGTAATTCCTAAACTTTGCTTTGGTCAATTAGTGATATAGACAATTATGGAACTGTTAAGCAAATTTAGAAATTACTATATTCAAAAATACAAGTTCGGGAATAAATATACGCACCTATAAATTTATGAATTAATATTATACCAAGTTACAAGTTCATGAATTTTCAAGTTTTTTGGGTTTATCCCTTTATTATAAAATAGCAAACGATGATACATGTTATATATGCGTGTGCGTGTGTACATGCATTAGTTTATAACTTAAGTTTTACTAACCATAAAACATTCGAAAGTGTTTGCGGAAATAAAGGATCAATTAAAACTGTGGGTTTTATTTGGTTTACAAAAGGGCGAGAAATAAATTGTTGAGAGCTTCTCCACGCGCCATGATTCTTCAATTATCGGAAATCTTCCGAAATCTGTGGATTATAGGGTGCGGATTTTGAGGCGGTGGCTTTAACGCGCTACTAATGCGCGTATGACTTTTCGCACGCGCACCACGCTTCTTCTGGCGAGACAAGTTTAAATGGGCCATTAGCGGGCCCTAAAAATTATATATGGGCTTAGCCATCAAAATGGGCCTATTTTTTAAATATTTAAATATTTGTTATTTGATTTTTCTGGTTTTGTCCGATGAACCAAACCTGACACACCATCCATCATACGCCGGGAAAACCTTGCCGGAGAAAAAACAGGCGATCCAAAACAATCCGGAGCCTAACATGCGATTTTACTTCACCCTGGTTGTACCCCTTCTAATTTCATCACTCTTCGCCCTCTCCACGGCACAGCAGAAGGACCCTGACCAGCAGTTGATCAATGATATCGACGCAGCGAAGCTCAAGATCGCTCAATTGGGTAACGAATTCAGCTGTTAAATCTTCTGGTTTTTTATGTCTGAAATGGTTTTCTGGTTGTGGGTTTGTTGAAAGTCGGATACTTGTGTTTGGTCTTTTGGTGGGTTTTGATTCGGATTGATTAACGCAGAAACCGCGCTTGAGGAAACCGTACGGAACGTTGATTCGAAAACCCTCTACTTGAAAGATCGCGAGGTTTTGATTCAAGATTCAGACAGTCAGATTCGAGATCTGCAGTCTGCTCTATCAAGTGTCAAGGTCGGTTTTGGTTCAGCTCAAGGAGCTTGCTTAGACTATTCTTTGATGCAAAAAACATGTCAATAGTGTTGACCCATGATGCAATTTTTTTACTAATTTTTTTAGTTAGTTCATGTGGTTTCATTATGTTGTTTCTCGCCAAATTCGGGTCTCTGTTAGTTCCTATTTTGGATCAATTTACTAAAAATTCAACGTGTAATTGTACTAGCATTTTGTTGATACTACTCACAACTTGATTACAGAGTGACTTACCTGAGGTTCAAAAATGGATAAGGGAGTTGGAAGAAGAGGTATATATATATTTCATCAACTGTTCAGTTTAGTTATGTTCTTGAGTTTAGTTCCCACAACATCGTTTTGTCTTACTCTAGTTTCAACTTGAACTCAACTCTAATCTAAAGAGCAGTGTTGATAATGTTAGGTTAAACTTCTATGGGCTGCCTTGAGAGCTTCCAACTTCGATCTTCACATTTTAAAGGAAAAAGAAAGAGAGGCTGATGATAAAGTACAAGTTGCTGCTTTGGAAGTTGAGAAGGTACCTGTTTTTGTATTGACCCTTGTCTCTTTTTTCATGAAATGCAAACTTGTTCTTTGTAGATTTGAATCATTTGTTACATCTCGTCATTGTAAAAGAGAAGGGTCTGTTAAATAAGATCTCATTCAGTTATACGCTATTGTCCCCGTTTAAAATTGTGAGCATAACTTGAATGGGTTTGTTAAATAAGATTTTGCTTACTTTCACTTCAGATTTTCTGCTCATCTCTTGTCAGATTGTTTCTCCCTCCAGCTTGTGTGATTTGCTACAGCAGGTTAAGGTTTATAGAAGCTTCTCCAGTTAATTTCTGATCTATTTTGCTCTCAATTTAGATGTCGGACTTTGTGACGGAGCAGTGGATTCAAATTCAGCACCTTGAGCAGGTCCTGAGAATATGATTTTCGGAATTCTTGTTAAGAAAAAGGTTGGATTTTCAATCAAGTTGGGAATAGAATCATGTCAGTGACAATGGGTTTGCCTTCTTACAGATGGTAGAATTCAATGCTCGAAGGCACAGCAGAACTAACAGATGCAACTTCTTGAAGGTATGTACACAGTGCTTAGATCCAGAAACTATCTCAGTGCATTGATAATGTATTTCACTGACTTGCATTTCACATTCCTGTGAAAACTTGAAACCCTTTGTTTATAAGAATGGATAGAATTCGAAATGAAAGTATCGGGGAGAAAATGAAGCAGTACATATAGAAGAGAAATTACGAGAGAGAGACATGTAAGGTGGTTTGTTTGGCCATGTAAAACGTAGATTGACATATGTTTCGGACCTTTCGGTGAGAAAGTTAGATAATATAGGAATAAGAGAGCACAGAGTGATTACTAATGATTTGAAATGTTTACAAATTTCGGAAGATTTAACCGAAAAACCGGAAAAAAAAAGAATTCATGCGGCTGACCTCAAATAAACTTGTGATTAATGTGTCATTGCTTTTGTAGCTTATTAACGAACTACTGGAAAAACATCTTCCCAAAGTTCATGAAACGTTTGATGTCTGCTTGAAGGAATGGAAGCATTCAATGGAATGTTACCTATCAGAACCTATGTCACAGTTAAAGGGATTCTGGGCAGCTGTTACAAAGTACCACCACCAGGTTTGTGTAGAATTCATATGTAACTTGAGCTGCGAGTTATCTGAACACCCAACCGGTTGTCAGGGCGACATCGCCCGCAAACGCAGTGCTTGTGAGTCCTGGCGGTTGCGTGTGATTAGAAAACTAATTGATTTAATCGAATTCGCTAACAAAATATGATAAATCCAATCGCATTTCTAATCTCCCTACATTTATACAGCGATTTGTGATGTTTTACTAAAGGCACCTAAATGCTTTCGTTTAAAAAAATAAAACCCTAAAATACTTTCTTTTTTGTTAAAAAATAAATGAAATTGATGAAAATGATCAAATAATAGTAAAAAAATAATAAATTTTTTAAACAAAATTATCATTAATCATAGTGAGAAAGTAACTTTGGTGTATTGGTTGAGGTGTTGTCGTTGTAGTCTCCTACACGTAGGGGTGTAAAATGGGTTCGGTTCGCGGGTTAGCTCACGAGGTGGTCCATATTTTTTTGAGTTGGGCTAAAAAAATTGGAGTCCGAAAAAAAAACGGATCGAACACGAGCCAACCTAGCGAGCCCAAGAACTAGGAAAAAATATTTATAATATTTATTATATTTTTAAATAGTTTTTAATATTTAATATTTATTTTTTAGTCATTTATTTGGCTTGCGAGCCGACTTGTTTGGTTCGCCAAAAAACGAGTCAGGACTTTGTTGAGCTAAAAAATTGTAAGATCGAGACGGACTCGACTGGACTGGACTGGGCTGAGCCAGCCCATTTTACACCATGGTTGCATGGTACAATACACCCTTGCGGTGGTACTCCCGACAATATTTGATCAACGAGTCGACCTCATTCGCTTACAATTGCCAACAGACATCCGCAATGGCTATTGCAAATACAGCCTATTTTGTAGTTGCAGGGTTGGATCAAACGCGAGATGGAGAAGAGCGATGTTACGGCGGCTCTTGCGAATAGGGAAGTGGTGTTTTTCGTGGTACGCTGCTTTTTTAATCGGAACCCGGACTCTTTTATGTTTTGTGTAATTCACAAGAAAAGGGGTTTTCGGCTGACAAATTCACAAATGGATCTCAGGCATCTGCGCTTATTACATTCCCAGTGTTGGGAGCCTTGATGTTTCTCTCTTCCTAGTTTGGTCTCTTTGGACTTGGAAAACATGCCGCCGTCATCAAGAGGATGACGAGGAGAGACTGTGGCGATGGATGACGACCCAATCCTTTATTCAACGCTGAGAGGAAAGAATGTTGGCTAATTCAATTTCATAATCATTTCTTGTGATACAGTTTATTTCACAAGAAACTTCCCCATTTATTATAGAAAAAAAGTTTAGGGGTCCTTTACCCCTGATTGCAAATTTCCAAATTACCCTTCCTTACCTAAAACCGACTTAACCGGCTTTCATTCCCGAAAACGACACCTCGTGGTGGTCGTTGTTCGTCCTCTGCTCGCTACCATTTGTCGATCGCCTTGTCACCAATCGTTGCTCGTCTCATCACGACCAACCAAGATCTCGACCCTTACCGGATGAGGCCAAGCCCCGGTAGTTTGGTGACGGAACCCGAGGGGGGCAAAACCAAAGTCGGCTACACCAGAAAACTTGGATACCTAGCCCCATCCCTAGCAGGACTGACACTATAGACGATAACTAGACGACATTGTACGACTGACTTCACCAACAATCCGAGATCAAAGAACTTATGGTCGCTTCACCAATCAATTCTCTTCATCATCTTCCCCTCTCTTTCTTACCTCAAGAAAAGTTTCTCTCCAAAGGCTTAAACTTTCCGTTACTGAGGTAAGCTTTTACGGCCGGATTGCAACAATCCTTTCACATGTCCCTCGACTTGGTCACGGATTTCGTTATAAGGCAAACTTTCAATCACCTCCGAAGCAAATGATAGCAAGAGAGCTCCTCTAGCGGTGTCAAGGTCGATCCCTCGAGCACGGAAATAGAAAAGAAGGTCATCCTCCAGATCGCTTATAGCAGCTCCATGCGAACACTTCACGTCATCCGCTATTATCTGAAGGTTCGGTTTCACGTTCACTGTTGCACGTTTTTCCAATAGCAGGCTCCGTGTTAGTTGCCCTGCATCGGTTTGTTGTGCGTATCTGCATAAATAATATGGTTTTAGCATCGAGATCCCTCAAAACCCGCGAAGGGTTAGCATTGTTGTCGGTCCATCAATCGGCAGATATGCCATAGTATTCCTATTACAACCACAGAGGGGGCCAAAAGTACGGTAACATCGAAGCCTATTGTATGCATTCAATAGTTCATATTTCAACCAGTCTCAAAAAACTTGCTTGTGAAGCCTACGGCATTTATGAGCATCGAAATTCCTAAAACCTGCAAAGGCTTAACGTTGTTGCGGCTCCATTAATAATCGGCAGAAATGCCATAAGATTCTAATTGCACCCGCAGAGGGGCCCATTTTATGCATTAAATGCACTTACTTTAAGTCCATTACAGACATCATAGATCTCAAAGCATTATTATGTCACAGGGAAAAATGGGAAAATTTCCGTGTTCCGCATTGCTCGTTTCGCAGGTACGTACACGGACGAACAAGAAAAGTGTGTGACAATTATTAGCAAAAAATGCGCATGATAACCAGCTTGGTCATAGTCTTAAGAGTGTGAATACACTCATACAGTCATACACTATAGCCTTCAAATTAAGTACATCGAGATTAGAGAAACAGAGCCGTTTTCTTCGGGGTATTTGACTAATAACGCTTAGGAAAGGGAGCAAAAGAGCTTACTTGTTAACTTTGACATTGCCGTCAAAAACAGCTTGACCCGAAGGATGAGCTACGATACACTTGTGTAGTTGCCGAGAACAGCCTCGTGGATGGTCCAAGACAATTCTGCTGTGCAGATCAAGTGTTTGCTCATCAATACACAGATGGAAAGTGGTTAGCTCTGTCACGGTTTCGGGCCCTAGCTGCTGCACATTCACATTGTGTCTCCCCAATCTTCCACCCGTGCTCACTTCCACGAGCTCGTAACTACTCTCCCTCTCCTGCAGAGACAGAGATCCATCTCTTCTCAAAATTCACATTTGTTTTTTTTCACTAGCCAGTCTCGCTATGCAACAAGATTCAAGATTTTACGAAAGCAGCATTCAGTACTTGATATAATTGTGTTCTATCTATCTTTCCGATAAACTAAACCGTGCATCTTCAGCAACAATTCAGCATAAATATTCTGAATTTCCAACTTCTTTGATGCACAAACTACGAAAGCAAGCACTCTAGATTAGTTTGTCGCTCACTTCCTCCAATGTCACAACTTCAAGATCAGAAGAACGATAAAGACCAGTAGAACTAAAGTAACAAGGCACAGACTGCTATCGACAGAAACGAGAAGACACGAACACAACAAACCTGTCGGACAGAGGTCCACTTGATATGAGCAGCAGCCATGGATTCTCTCTGCAAGTACGTATGTCTAACTTTTGCACGTTCTCGAACCACGACTTCCAAAACCGGATTTGCCCAATAGAACCCATTTTCATCTATTCCGACGAATTCCTCGACTATACCCACCTCTCCTCCTCCCTCCACCAACACAAAAACCCTAGGATTCGACACCGGTAACCGTTTCGACTGCAGGTCACCGGTTTCGCCGGCGAAGTACCTCAGAAGGATCGGATTCTCTACCCTACACCCGACAGGAACATAAATCACCGTCAAATCCGGTGCACCCATTCCGTTAATCGACCAGAAGAGATCACCCGAATCGAAATCGCCGATGAATTCAGATACCCGGCCCGAAATCTCATCGGGTAGACCCGTAAAGCTTCCGACGTAAACCCCATCGGGAAAATCGGACGGATCAACCGAAAAACTCGCTACGAACCCGTCAATTATCACGACGTTTGGGAACTCGGTTTCCGTCAGATCCTCCAAGATTTTCGAATTTCGTTGCTTGGTCGAGACGGGTTCGATTTGGGAATGTCGGATGAAGGAAGTGTCGGTGAAACGGAAAGGCTCGTCTCTTCGCGACGGCCATGGCGTCGAGAGAAGAGCCTCAGCGGAAGAATCTCGGATTCTCTGGAGGGGCAAAGACGAGGATGATAACGAAGAAGAAGGACAAGCGGATAGAGAATCTTCAAGAGATTCCGCTAATTGAAGTACAAACGGGTCGGAGAAGGAAGCTTGAATTCGAACTGACAACTTCTTCGTGTTCGGTCTTCCGTTGGCTTTGGGTTTAGGCTTGATGGAGAGATTAGGCGTCAAGGAAAGACGACCGCACACCGTGGAAACCGCCATTGATGAGTGTGTGATCTTGAATGCAATTCTTCGATTCTATTCCGTTTCTGTTCTTTTAACATTTGTTTTTAGGCCGTAGGGCCCAAATACTATGACCCAAGTAATGGGCCTAATTGAATCACTCTCATTTCGCATTTTCGTTTTTTATTTATTTTATTTTATTTTATTTCCCTAATGTTAGATAGATACAAATATGAAGAAAAAAAAATCCCACCAAATTAAATAATAGATAAAAGCATATATGAACCTTCTATTCCACAATGGAATTATAGGATAATATTCTTAACCCTTCCACAATTAGTTCATATAATTTATACATAATTAAAATTATATTGTGTTAATCAAACTCTTTTGTGTATGTATTACATAATGTTCCATATCCAGGTTTGGTTATATATATATATATATATATAGAGAGAGATACTTTGGGCCTCTTTTGGGCCCATTGGGTCATCCTTTAGAAACCCACGCCCTCACTAGTCACTGCTGCGTTTACTTCATCGTCGTGAAACGCTGAAGTAAGTCACCGGACTTTGCTTCGAAGCTCGAACTCGCTGACCTTATCGCCCTGTAAGATCATCTTTCGCGATTTTCAATTTTCAATCTTTCTTCAGTTTCTATTGAATCTAGGTTCTGTTAACCTATTCGTTGAACCCAATTTCGTGGATTTTATTCGACCTAAGAATGTTTTAATCATGACCACCATGGATGTCTGGGTAGTGACAGGGCTCGAATAGTTTTCTGGATTTTTACGTGATGGGTATTGCTGTATTCGGACAAATGTTGTGAATGTTAGATTGAGGATTCTTCTTGATCAATGTCTGGGATTGTATCGGGTGTTATGGTCAAATGGTCTCTGTGTTAATGGAGCTTCTGAACGGATTCTATCGTATAGAGGATACTGTCATTATAGTTAGTATGATCGAACTGAAGAAGAAAAATTTTCCAAATTTGATCCAATTACGGATCATTTTCACATGGGTATTGTGAGAATTTGTAGCTTAATGATTATCCTTTGTTACATGTTTAACTTGTTTCAGCCAGGGAAAAAGGGCAGATTTTGAATGAAATGTCAGCTTTTTCTTCGCAAAAGGTCGAAGATTCGCTTCCTGAAGGCCGACCAGTTAATGTGTATATCTGGGACATGGACGAGACTCTTATCTTACTTAAATCTCTGTTAAATGGAACATATCCAGAGTCTTTTAATGGCTCCAAAGATGTGAAAAAGGGTGTAGAGATTGGAGAATTGTGGGAGAAACACATACTTCAGATGTGTGATGAAAGTTTCTTCTACGAGCAAGTAATCTTATAGTTGTCTTGTCCTTTACTTGCATATACCTCTTACATTTTAACTTTGTTGTCTCCTAAAAGAAAAGAGAAAGTGAGGTAATCGGAACTCGTTCAATGCTCTCTGGTGTTGCAGATTGAGGATTTCAACGAGCCATTTCTTGATTCCTTGAGACGATATGATGACGGGATGGATCTTTCTGATTATAATTTCAGGCAGGATGGATTTAGTACTCCTACAGACGAGTTGAACAAGAGAAAGCTTGCATACAGGCATCGAGCTGTAGCAAACAAATACAAAAGGGTATAGATATATTTTTCTGTCTCTATTGCATTTGGCTGATCTTATATGACACGAGTTCAAATCTCTCTCCGTTTCTTCTGCAGGGTTTACACGAAACCGTTGATAGTGATACTATAAGGGTACTTGATGAATTATATAACGTAACCGATGAATACACAGATCATTGGCTATCCTCAGGTATATATTTTTCTTGATTGCCATCCTGAGCTTGAACCATGACGAAATAGTACCTCACAATGCTCGGTCATGTCTTAAATGCAGCACGATCCTTCTTGGATCAATGTTCAAATGGGAACGGTGATTCTTCTTCGGACGGGTCAAATACTGTCAATCCAAGTTTGCAGAATGTACATATCTTGGTGACTTCTGGAGCTCTGATCCCTAGCCTTGTGAAGTGCCTGCTTTTTCGTTTGGACACTTTTATAACTTGTGATAATGGTATGCTTCTAAATGAAGATCTATTATAGAAATTACCCTTCATGCACTTGCTTGAATTAATCTTCAACTTCCGTTGATGGGTATTGAGTACAATGCATCTCCATTCTTTTCCTCATCCTCAGTGTACAGTTCATGGGAAGTTGGCAAGCTTCAATGTTTCAAATGGATCGTGGAGCGTTTCAACCGTCCAAATTACAGGTTCTGCGTTATCGGGGATGGATGGGAAGAGTGTGCGGCCGCTCAGACAATGCAATGGCCTTTCATTAAGATTGATCCCCAACCCGGTGGCTTCCACAGATTCCCTGGCCTAACGCCAAAGACTGTGAGCTACTACTTTTCCGCCGTATATGGGAACTCTGATGCGGATACTGAAAAAGGGTAAGTACCCAAAAACTTATCCAAATTCTTGATTTGATCATCTGCAAGTAGGGACTGAAAAATAAACTGTTCTCAAAAATTGTGAATGCAAGGAAAACCGATAAGAGCCTTTCATTTCATTGTTAAAACACTATTATATACGCATCGCCATGTTCCGCGTTAGTCACATAAGCTTTTGTCTTGCATCATTTAAAAAAATGGGTTTCTGTATCTATCTGGTGATGAGCCATCACTGTTAAGTGGGCATGTTAGGGACGTGTACAATCCATAGCCGCTCTTTAATGGCTGTCTTGGCTTCTCTAGAGACGTCAACTTCCATTGTTCAGCATGACCCCTTTCCTGTTTTTTCACTCAAACAAAACATTGTCTGTCTTGTTTTCCTTCTCCCATTCCTCAAATCACACACATGTATATTATATATGTGTGTGTGTGTGTGTGTATGTATGTATCTTATGAGGTGAAAAGCTTACTTGCATTACATGTATTGGTGGTGTCATGGTATAAGGCATGTTAGTGTCGTTTTCCTTTCCTTCATTCTCTGCCCCTAGCATATGTTAGAGAATGGTATGGGTAGTGCTTGGAAATTATCCTGTTTGCTTGCTTCTGGAAATGGCATCTTTGATGTTGGCTTTGTTACTTTAGGACAACATTGTGGATTTTCCACTGTGGCCTGAAAATCTTGTGTCCTAGAAATCGACCCTTTTGTCGCCTTTCTGGTAGAATCATGTCCCCTCCTGCCCATATAGCCTCCTTTTGAGTCAGAGGGTTCGCCTTCTTGGTCTACACGACGTAAAGTTCCAAGCTTTCTAATCAGTCACCAACTCTATCATGTGTGATTGTGTTTCTTTCTTCCTTCTTTTTTTTTCCTATTTTACCGAATTTCGATTGTGATTCTTTGATCTGGTACGGTACGGTATGCCATTAACCGGAGCACAGAATGCCTATATATATATATATATAAAATTGTGTGTGAGTCTGTTTATATTGAGTCAGAAGTTATATCATACAGTTATAGTTTCAGGAAAATTTAATGGTTTTTCTCCAATGAAATCATTAAAAAAAATGGTGGTGAAAATAAAATGCGGAGAAAAGTCCACAAATATTATAATATGGTGGATGGTCCATTACATGTGTATGCATATAAGTGCATGTATATATATATATATATGCAATCATACATGTCTATATGCGCATATAGAGTCTACTTGAATGTCAAACCTGAATAAAGACGGACCGGGGAGTTCATTATTGATATTTTATTTTTCTTTCATTTAGTTCTGAATAATATAGTATATGGTTTTAAAGCCAATGTTCGGACCTACCGATTTAATCAAATTTTGATCCGGATTTATAGTCAATATTATATTTTCTCCTTTATATGATTATAGATTCTTTCTACTGTATTCGTATGTTAATTGGCCTTTTTTTATTTTTGAATTTTCCTTATATTAGAAATATATTGGATCTAAAGATTTAGTGTGGAAACTACATATAGAATAATAGAAATAGATTAACTTTTATTTTTTTTTAAAAATTTAATCAACGTAGCGGGAAAAGGTCTTCATTTACGAATTTAAAACTGTTCGTATTAGAAATATTCAGTAAATTAAAAAAAAAAAAGATATTTGTTAAAGAGCACTATTTCTATATAAAAAATTATATTCACTAAAAACAAAAAGTAAAATCGTATAACAATTCTGTAACTCGCACGAATGATTTGTTCACAAAAACAAAATAAGGTTTTATAAAGACGATGACGACGACGAGAGACGAGGTCACATGTGGAGTGATATGATACTGATATCCCACCATAGATATCACCACAATTTCATTCTTAATTTTTTTTTTTTATATATTTTTTTATTCATATAAAAGAATTATGTACGTGTAAATTCTTAATATATATATATATATGTGTGTGTATATTTAGGGTTTGAAGTTTCAGGGGCCACACCAAATTCCCATAAATTTCCATGGTTGTTTGTTTCAATGGCAATTTCAGTGTTGCATTGCATGGCCCAACATTGTATCTAGTTTTTGCAGGTGTATTTATTACAAACTTTCCCTATTATATTTTATTTTAAAAAATAAAAAAGACAAAATCGGACGATTTTCTTCAGCTCTTAAAATCTCTTGTAATAACATCTCAATGCAATAAAATCTCTAATTTTTCATGTATAGTAAAAGTGGAAAACGATTTAAATTTCATCAGATTAGATGAAAACGACCAAATTTGTCAATTTTTTTTACACTGCTGAAAATACATACAGTGACAGAAAAAAAAACTCACAAACACACAATAGACAATCTCTCTCTCTCTCTCTCTCTCTCTCTCTCTCTCTCTCTCTCTCTGTGATAGAGGCAAGTTGCAAAAGGGGTGTGTGTTTGCCCCACTCCCGCATAAGGCTTCAATTTTTTACATCTCTCTCTCTCTCTCTCTCTCTCTCTCTCTCTCTCTCTCTCTCTCTCTCTCTCTCTCGCTCTCTGCGAACCCCGTTTGCATTACACATATATGGACACACACACACACACACATTCTCTACGGTACATACACAAATGTCAAAAGTAGTCTTCAGTCACAGCCTCCATGTTTCTGAATTTTCAAGCATTTAGCTTTTTGCTTTCCACATGAGCAGCAACACGACTTTCTTCTTGCTTTTTATTGGTTCGTGTTAATCTGTAGATATCCAGGTGAGAGAGAGAGAGATGTGCCCTCTTCTTCTGGGGCGCTAACCCTTTTTTTTCATTCTCTGTTCTTCTTTTCTTCCCCTTGTTGGTGGAGTGAATATTAAGAACAATAACAGAAAAAGGAATCGACCTTTTCTTTTTAATTAATTATTTTATAATTTTTGGAAGAGTAATAATGCCAGTCCCTCTTGCGCCATATCCAACACCTCCGGCGCCGTACACTCCTCCTCCTCCGGCCACTAACGGTACGCCTCTTCCTCGGAATCTCTCTCTTCCAATCGTTCTGTGTCTGGAAATAGTTTTCTGTTTGTTTCCCGAGAAAATGAGCCCATGAATCTGAGGCTCTGTTCGATTTTCAGAGTTTCTGGATTAAAATCAGATGCTCTGCTTCAGACTGTCCAAGGCACCGAGCTTTTTTTTTCAAGCGTCCAGATTTCGTATGTATATTTCCGATGAAAATTCAGATCAATGATTTGTTCTGCATTCTACATTTTCCCGGAAAAAAAAGGGCCCGTTTTTCCAAAGATGCAACCTTTTCGTTCGGAAACACAATTAGTTACAACATGTGGGTTCGTCGTTGTGGCTACTTCACAATCGTTTCCGTTTATACGGAGACAGAACCCTGTGTATATGTATGTATATGCGTGTGTGTATATATAAACGATCCAAAGATGGAAACTTTCTGAAAACCCAGTTGTCTAATACATATGGGTTCGTCGTAAAAGTTATATTAATACGAAAATCTGTATTTTTTTTTTTGGAGGACAGGAGCAGGAGGAGGAGGAGGGCAGAGCCAGTTGGTGTGTTCAGGGTGCAGGAACCTTCTTATGTATCCGGTCGGAGCCACCTCCGTCTGCTGCGCCGTTTGCAATGCCGTCACCGCCGTCCCTCCTCCCGGTACTCTCTCCCCTCCATCTCTGTGTATTTCCGTGTATACATGCATACACACTCGTATATGTATATATCAGAGAGAGGGAGAGATGCAGAGGAGCATACGAATTTGAGATCACTTCCTTTTCTTGAGGGATCTTGATCCGATAGAGTCGCCTATCAGCGTTTTCAGTATCATTTTCTTGTGTTGGACACGATATGGATCTGATCCGTTGCGAAATGGCTGTTGCGTTTGCGTCTGGCGATTGGCGATTGGCGATTGGATCGCAGGTACAGAGATGGCGCAGTTGGTGTGTGGAGGATGCCACACCCTTCTGATGTACATTAGGGGAGCTACTAGCGTCCAATGCTCCTGCTGCCACACCGTTAATCTCGCCCTCGAAGGTCAGTGATAAAAACTTTCCGAGCAACATACAAATATATACATCTACTTGTTCAGAACCAGATGCGTTTGCGTTTGGCGTTGTGCGTTGTGCGTTTTGCGTTTTGAGCAGCGAATCAAGTGGCGCATGTAAATTGCGGGAACTGTAGGATGCTGTTGATGTATCAATACGGAGCAACGTCCGTGAAATGTGCAGTTTGCAGCTTCGTCACTCCTGTTGGGGTTAGTACCCACCTGACATGGAACAGCTTCACTCCTTTATGTGATTATTAAGTTTTTTTAATTTTATATAATAATAAAAACACTAACAATGTTATTCGTATGATATTTGTATGTACTATGTAGGCGTCCACGAGCACATCGGAACAAAAGTTCAGCAGTTGAATTTATCTAATATATAATATATTTATATCACACAATCGAAGACGAGCTCTCTTTTTTTTTTTTTTTGGACCATGTGAGTTTTTTGAAAGGCGATGTGTGTGTAATTCGTCGAAATTGCTTCCCCCATTCCGCATTTGTATAGAGCCCTCTCTCTCTGGCGAGATTTTTTTTTTACTCTGTTTCTCTCTCCCTTTGGTACTCCTCTTCATTCGACGTGAACGTGTGTTAATAAAAGCAAGATACTGTTTGTGGTTTGCTTTATCTTCAAAATGGCTGAATCATTCGTCTGATATATATCTATATCTATATATAAGCACACGCTTGTAAGTTGATTGAATCTCAATCTCATACAGGATTCCTTGCGACCCACACACTTCTTGTAAAGAACCAAGAACACCCATATCTTTAAGATTGTGGTTGCCTTAAACAAATTGTTGATGTCCCTCTTCTAGGCAATCTATACCTGCCTGCATGGGCTATTATGCTGCGTATATTGGCAATCCCCCAACAACTGGAGTTAAATTCCGACATTAACTTCAATAGGGTATCATGAAAATACGATTGGTTAATAAAACTGGAGGCTTTACTTGGCTGATTAGAGCAACACACGAAATCAAATCTTAAGGGGATTTGTTTTCACTATTCCTTCCACGGAGATCTATGAAGGAACAGATGATCTTCATCCGAAGATCCACCTCCTGGCATTGAAGTTTCGATTAAGCCATCCCCCCCCCCCCCCTTCCCCCT
>NW_010965451.1:1592191-1608741 GCF_000463585.1 Tarenaya hassleriana
CACCCCCCCCCCCCCCTTGCCCCTTAGATATGCGTATGATGAGGGTGGAATTATAAGATTTGGGCAGCAAAATCTTAGACATGCTACACTACTACATAGATACAATTGAAGGATTTGGGATCGAAATATATCAATCAACTCTGAGAAAATATCAAAGGAGGTGTGTTCTATGTGAGGTTGTGAGTGAAAATCAACCCCAAAAAGGAACAAAGAAAGCATCATATCGCATGCCCACACTATGTTTTTATCCCATCTTGCAATTTTTCTCCATGGACCACATCCTATGCAGTAGTTACATAATTTTATTCCCTTGGGAATTCGCATCTATCCGAATGAGATGCCATTTCATGTGGACCGATATAGCATTGATTCATTTTTTTCCCTTCCGGACACAACCATGGATGATTGCTCAAAAACACATGCAAATGCATATACATATATGTATGTATATAAGCTAAGAGATCTCGAGGATAACAGTACAAAAAATAAAACTCACGTTTTTTGGACACAGAATGTCTCAGAACTGGGCTCTGATGTGTCTGTTCTATTCATCTCCCATGGCTAGTTCAAGCGCATAATCGTCTCTTTCCTGTAACACGCATCAACAATTTATGAACTAGAAAACTTATGACTAACTTCCTATGAACTTTTTTCTTCATTAATTTCACGCTCTTGGATGGATTTCTATCACACACAAGAGATATGACAAGAATATGTCATATGTGGACTCAGATTTGGGTGAGGGAACTTACGATCGGCCCACGAGCAAAGTATCTTCCAAATTGCAGCCAGTATACCTGTGCATTACAGCAATTTATGATTAAACTTGAAAAATGCAAGAATCCAAGTCCTTGCAGCGGTTCTGGCAATTCTCTCAAAGTTACCTCGTCCTCATCTTGTGTTTCTACTACAAGGTTGGATGATGGGAAACCCACGCAAAGAAGAGCATATCCCTGCATTTATAAGGTAGATAATTTAGACATAGCTTAGATCATCATATCATATCATACATATGACACTCAAATCCAATCACTGAATGCCATTATAGTGAGAAAGGAAATGGCACCAATTACCTCAGTTTTAACCTGAGATCTTCCATAACACTGAGCTCTAAGTAAGATGATACTAGGAAAAAATAAGTTTCCATGTGGTCTAAGAAGGCAGAGATTATATTGCTCTTTTGCTATGCCATGGATTAATATTGAACTATAGATTCACTTAAGGTTTAGGAGAAGATGACTTCATTCTAAAAAAGTTTCCTTTTTAAAAAAAGAGGCCTAATTCCAAATTATATTCAATAATCGTAATCCTATCTAAAGTTCCAGCCTGCTCTTGCTTCTAAAAAGGTCATAGAACTTATCTCCTAAACCCAAAATGGCAAGCTGATGTTACCTTGGATTTCAGTTCAGCTGATATCCCCAGTGCTTCTGGCTGCCTGATCTGCCCAGATTTTACACGTACTGCGCAACTAGTACAGCAACCTACCAAGTCAAAGAAAAGTTGAGCATTTGGGCACAATATCAAAACTTAAACATGCAATATTTGACAATCAATTCAACACATTTTTTACGAGGAAACTGGGAACTAAGTCAATTTGCAGAAATGAACGGATTATATGTACAGCAGTTCATTAATATATACTTTCGTAACCATATGATCATCTCCATCAACTTAAAACTTTCAAACGTGGGATACATGTTCATTCATGAAAGGGAAGTGTATCTAATTTAACATGCCGGTATTGGCAATCAAATAAAAAGCATCAACAGGTTTAATGGATAGGAGGATGATACCATGCCTGCAAGCAAATGGAAGAGAAATGTTTTGAGATTCAGCTGTGTGCAATATGTACTGATCCTGCATTTCAGTTCAAAGTTGACGTAACAACAAAGAAAATCAATTACTGAGCTATAGAGAGTTGTTATGTAACAAAGTAAGCATGAAACATAACATGCAAGTTATACAATGTCTATATGACACAATTGCCTCAGTTCTAGCAGTCAAGTACCAAGAAAATAGGAGAAAGAAAAGGACTGAACCCGAGCAGAATTTAGCTGGATTAGCCAAACGGAACTGCTCAAAAAAAAAAAAAATCGCCAATCCAGCTCAAAAACCCTAATTAACGTTATCCATAAGATAGAACGGAGCAAAATCAACAGAACCTCGCATCCAACTAACTATGGAAAGTAATCGCGAATCGGAGACATCTAAGCCGTAAAACCCCGTTCAGTCAGAAGATGACACCAACAATGTCGACATTTTCCCTCCCGAATCAAAGACAGACACAAATCAAATGTCCAAATGGTCTTTACCTCAGGAACCACGAACTCATGAACTACTCCTCGTTGTCGATCGTGGACAGTGACCTTGTGCGTCGGAATTTCCGACGAGCCACCGCCGACTCGAGCGGAAACTCCAACAGAAGTCTGGAGTTCGGATAGCGTAATTCCACGGCGGAATTTCGGATAATTACGCCGGAAATCTGCCAATTTGGTCGGGAAATTTTGCCGGGAAAGCGAAGAAGAAAATGTGCATGGAGAAAGCAGAGCCATTTTTGGGGCGTTTGAGATTCGCGGTATAGGCCCAAGCTTGAAGATAAGTGTTTCGCGGCTCGGGAAGAGGGTAACCATACGCTGCAACCGAGTTCATAATGCTTAACCGAATTAACCGGTTCAAACAATTCCTTTGGTTCATTCTTTTTTTTTTTAATAATTAGCTCAAAAGAAGGTCAATAGCCCAATTGAGTCGGTTCGAATCGGCATAAACCAACCGGTTAAGGATTCCTGGACGGAGACGCTGCGCGTGGTAACAACTCGCTTTCGAAGGAAATATGAGAAGCCAAAAGTTGAGCTTCAATCCACGCACGTGGCATGAAATGACACGTGGCTTGTAAGAAGCTTTGGGAATATTCGAATTAATATAAATTTAATAATATAGTATTTGGGTATTTATAACAGTAGAGTACGTGTCCATTCTATGGTCTTACTTATGGTAAGTTCTATCGTCTCAGGCAACGGCATGTGCTTGTATGGGCACACATCAGCAACGACCGTGTAAAAATAGGAGGTGACACCGGAACGAACATAAAAATACAGACGACACGTAGACGACTAAGGACACGTGGCGAGAACCCACCTCCTCGACCGCGTTACGCTTTGGGAGGGGTTAAATAGAGACATTATTATGGCCCGACAGAGAAACCACTTGTAAGAAAGGAATCAAAGTAATCGGAGATCGATCAAAGACTTTGAAGATGGCATCGGCGAAGGAGAAGATAAGTAACGTGGCAAGCACGGCCAAGGAGAAGCTCCACATCGGTGGCGCCAAGGCCCAAGAACATGTTCGTCATTTTACTCTCCATGCGCGTTTCTTCTTTTGTGATCGAATTAATCACTCTTTTAATGGATTATATATTGGGTGTATATGTTCGATCTGTCCAAATGATGAGCAGATGGAGGCGGCAATGGCGAGGACGAAAGAGGAGGAGAAGATGGCGCACGAGCGAGGGAGGGCGAAGGAGGCGGAGGCCAAGGCTGAGTTGCACCAGTCCAAAGCCGAGCATGCGGCCGACAAGCAGGCCCACGCCCACCACCTTCCCGGACAGACCACCTACCCTCCTGGTGCCACCGGTGCTCCGGGCCAGCTCTGATTATGATCATCTACCTGTCTGCTTACATTAGGGTTTTTTTCCCCTTATGAAACGTGGTCCGTCTTTTGTTTTAATAAAAAAAAGGCTTGTTTGTATAACCTTCTTCCGACAAATAAAGTTTGCTTGTGTGTTGATAGTTGATGTATTCGTATGCGAGAAAGTGTATATTCATATGGTTGAATATTTTCATATACGTAACGTACGTTGATCGATTTATTTTCCAGCCGAACCAAAAATGGAACAATATTAAAGATCTCTCGATAAGATTTAAATAAATCTTAATGCACGGGAACAATTGTTAGTACATAACAGGGAATAGAGAGGGACGGGGGAAAGCCTTTTATTTATTTCAATGGGAGTTTCGATTTTTCAACGGTGGACGTATCGATTCGGTTTCTCGGAATCGTATATCAAACCGAAAAATAGGGTATTTTTTTGAATTCAAACTGTATAAATTTTTTAAACGGTATTAAATTTAAAAAATCGAATTTTTAAAAACTATAAAATGACCTTTTTTTTTCTATTTTTAAAAGCGAAAGAACCGAATCCAACTATCCGAACCGAACATCGAAAACATCCATCCCTAATTTACTTGGTTATTTCTTGCAATTTTTGTGTGGCTGGCTGTAACAGTTGGATGTGGTAGTTTAATTAATGTTTTATTATATTATATATCATGGTTAGCAAGTAATCTACTCGCGTTTATGCACATGCGTCTATATATAAAATATCAACTTGTGAGCGTGTTTGTTGGCAAGAACGTACATGCAGAAATAAGCGTGCGTGTGTGTTTTCTCCAAAAACAAAACTATTTACTATAAATAAAAGCAGCTATTATATTGTTTACAAAAGAGTATAATTATTTATTGTAGACAGAAATTAAACGTGTACTCTCAAGTCATGCGCTTAAAATATATTTTTTTTTCAGAGGAACAATTTCGAAAGTATTTATTAAATAAAAATAATGGAGTTTATAAAAATAAATAATAAAGAGGATATTAACACAAAATACAACAAATGGGTACGTGCCAAATGCCAATCACTATTTCGTGAACTTCCACTGTGATTTTTTTCGTTATCAAGATAGTCCAATCTCAATAACGAAATTATAATTTATACATATATATATATATCGATACTTTCACATCATTTATTATTTATCATACATATTATATATCCAATTAAAAGAAATAAAATTGATTCAATATTTTGCATCGTGTATATATATATATCGACACATACATATTGTTTATTATATATTGTTATATAGGTTATTTATGAATATTATTTTTTTATATTATTTATTATGGTCCATCCAAAGTAATAGCCAATTTAAAATTAATCATTTTTTTTTATAATTCGAAAGTTTACAACTTTTGACCCAATTAAATTTATCATAAAATTGAAAAAAATCGGATAAATATCCTTTCAAGTTTGAATTTGAATTCAGATAAAATCATATTTGACCTCTTCTCTTACCCTAAGGTCAGGCTTGTCACATAGAACGTGCAAGGCCCATTCATATTAAATACCGAATTCACGATACCCCAATTTAAAATTAATCACTTAATATGCCTAACAATTTCAAAAGTGTGCTAATTTCAGTAATGGGCTTCTCATCTGAGGCCCATTTAAAATAAATATCGGAATTCACAATTTCTTTTTTTTTTTCTGCTGGTAGTTGTAAATATACCAGCTTTTCGCTTAAACCCTAGCTCGTCATTTCCTGTGAGAACACTAGCTGAGCTTCGATGGCGAAAACCCTAGCTCGTTCCACCGCCTCGCGCGTCGTCAACCGTTTCTTCTCCACCTCCTCCTCCTCCGCTACTTCTCCGCTCCCTTCCTATCTCATTTCCCGTCGATTTGTTCCGGCGCTTTCTCATGCCGCCGATTTTGTTCACTCCTTGACCCGATTTACCATGATCCGGACCCGGATGGACAGGTCCGGTGGCTCTTCGGGCTACTCGCCGCTCAGATCTGGGTCAAATTTCAGCGACCGGCCTCCGACTGAGATGGCGCCACTTTTTCCTGGCTGCGATTACGAGCACTGGTTGATCGTCATGGACAAGCCCGGTGGCGAAGGCGCAACGAAGCAGCAGATGATTGATTGCTATGTCCAAACCCTGGCTAAAGTTCTCGGCAGGCAAGTTTCTCTTTCACATTTGGAAAACTAATTCTTTTATGTCTCCTATCTGAGAAGCAAACAAATTGGCGAAATTTATATGTTCATTTCGGCTCAGGTCTTCATTTTCTGGAAGTGGGTTCCTTTAAGAAGTCTGTGTTTCTTTCAATTATGATTTAAATTTGGAGGAGAAACAAAGAAATTATCATCCCTATGTGTTCGGTAGGATTTCCATTTCGTACCACTTTTTAATCACGACGTATGCCCAACAATGGTGGCGTCTCATTTGATGCTTTCTTTCAGTGAGGAAGAAGCTAAGAAGAAGATATACAATGTGTCATGCGAGAGGTATTTTGGGTTTGGCTGTGAGATGGATGAGGAGACATCCAACAAACTCGAGGGTATATCTCTGTAACATATGACTGGATCATGTTATGTGTTTATTGAATTATTACAATCATTAGTGATGTTCTTGCTTCTCGTGTTTTAGGTCTTCCTGGTGTTCTGTTTGTGCTTCCAGACTCTTATGTCGATCCTGAATACAAAGATTATGGAGGTAATTCAATTGACACTGTATCATGGTTTCTATTAGGTTTCAACAGTTTATTGATATCATGTTTAATGATTCAGTCCGAAATGGTTATATCTGAGATCGGAATCTGATGTCATTCAAACACCAAAGTCTCTGTCTTTGCACATTTTGTGTTCTTTGCGGGTACATTTATATACGATTTCGTGACAATTCGAAATCAGAAGATGGAACACTTAGATGTGTAAGTGTAAGTGTGCATGCACATATGAAACTACAAGAATAAGAAGCTCTTTAATTAAAGCCCATATATATAAAAGGCCAGATCCTTAAATTCAAAGTTTTTAAGGATATATCGTCATTGCCTTGATATGGACAATATCCCGTAAATTAGACAAACCCTTTACCAATTTTATCTTGTTAGTTCTCAGTTTGTGTTTCCATAATGGCAAGCTACTAAGCTTTTTCATATCCAACTCCTCCTTTCCTTGATGCAGCTGAGTTGTTCATGAACGGAGAGATAGTTCCCCGGCCACCGGAGAGACAGAGGAGGATAGAGAATTTCACGACCCATAAAAGCTCGGATAGACCAAAGTACCATGACCGGACCAGGAATGTCCGCAGGAGAGAGAACAGGTAAAAAAAACAAAAGAATTAACGGAAGAAAAACTGACCGGTCAGTTCAGTTTGATGGGCTAGTGTCTTGGTTACTTGTCTCTGGATCTTTTTATGTATATGATGGATATTCTTAGTTTGGTAATCATATGTGATTTTCTCCTTTCCTTATCCAACAGTTTAATTACATTGACTTTTTTAATTTTTTTGGGTTTCTCTTTGATATGTTTGTACAGTATGTCGATGTTTTCCTTTGAGTAGAACGATATAATTATGCTTACATCTACATATCTATATACACACACATATATATAATTATACAACATTTAAACTAAATGTTGAATTTCACGATAGCCCATTTTAAAATTAATCACCTAATGGACCTATAAGTGTTTTAATTTGAGAAATGGCCTTCACATCTAGAAATAGGCCCATTTTATAACCCTAGTCTTGGTTAGAATTCTTCTACAACATTTTGTACGATCAACGGGTGTGTATCTCACAAATGAATAACATAATAAAACAAAAACAAAATATTCTTTAAGGGACCTTTCCCCAATAGTAAATGTACATATTTTTCACAACATTGAGCCAAAATGCCCAACAGAGAGAGAGAGAGAGGGAGCAAGTTCCTTCCTCACCAACAAACAAAAGGTACAAAATACAAAAAATCATCCACCAACTAAATCTTTTGCCTATCACCCTTTAAAAGCTACAAAAAATTACATGTTTCTAAACCTGCCTTGTCCTAGGACTCTCCTTTATTGTCTCACAGCCCTGGCTCTCCTCTCCCATCCTGTAAGCTCATAAGATTTCTCTCTTCTCATTATACAAACATTAGCCTAAACAGGGTTAAGACATCACCAGATTACCTTATTCAACAAAAAAGAAAACTCGAAGAAGACGATCACCCTCTCCTAGTGATCTCTCCATCTAGGACTTGACATTGGAAAAAACCCAGATGGCGATAACGGGAACAAGAGACCTGGGGATGGAGGAGGTTGAGGGCTCGGAAATGGACCAAGAACTCCGGCTTGACCCATAGGAGAAAATGTGAAGGTCGGTGTTAGTGGTGGAGGATATTGAACTCCGGGTGACAGCAATGGGTAAGAATAAGATGATCTTGGGGAGAAAAGGTTCGGGTAAGAGGTGGGAGATGGCAGGAGGAACTGGGAAGTAGGGGAAGGTAGTAGCCCAGGACCGCTAAATTGTGGAGAAGGAAGACCGTGTATCGGTTGGGGTGGGCCATTAAACCGGGGAGAGGGCAAAGCAGGCATGACCGGTACAGGACCATTAAACCTCGGGGAAGGAAGATTGGGTGGCATTGGTTGAACCGGCATGGCTGCGTAAGGAACTGCTCCATATGATGCTGGCTGCATTTGAGGTTGACCCGTCACACGGTACTGAGGTTGAGGATGACCCGGCATAAGGGTTTGAGGCGGAGGTTGAGATTGAGCTGGCATATGTGGCTGGGAATCGTGAGCTGGCTGTACTTGGTTTCCATCGGGTCCTGACTCAGCAATCGAACTTTGAAGATAACGCATATACACAGAAACAGGAGACTCAGCTGTATTAGACCAAGCCTGATCCCCATGACCTGTCATCGGTTGCATAGCTTGTGGCAATGGCCGGGCATAAGGTTGAGGCGGTGGCCTGGCAAAGTTACTGTTAAACTGAGCAGGAACCGGAGGAGGAGCCATAGCATGGGGAGGAACCGGAGGCCGGCTAATCTGAGTCAGCGGTGCCGGCCTTATCCTCTGCAACCGTGTATTCTGAGGCTTTGGCGGGTTCTGAGGAGGCCGAGGAAGGCTTTCACGTGATGGCGAACCCGTTAGCTGCTGAACAATACTCCTAAAGTCATTCTTGCTTATGTTATAAACCTGAGGCTGTGGCTGTGGCCTCGCAGTGTTAGCATTAGCAAAATTCGGTTGGTGCAAAGGACTCTTCCTAATGTTCTTCCCGATCTTATTCACACCCAAATGGTCGCTTTGCCTTTGCCTCGAGTTATCCATCAGGGGAAAGCTCAGTTCGCTACACCAAGTCCTCTTCTATATCAGACTTACTAACCAAATCAGAGTCTCAGATAACACCCAAGAGACGAATCCTTCAACAAATTCAGAAAAAAATCAACCTTATCACAGCTAAACCTAGATCTGGTTCTGGCCTAAGCGAAACTGTAGCAGCAAGTATCTAGATTTCCACCAAAGCAAGGACCGAGAGCGATCAAGAGAGATCCAAACTCCGACCATACATCCCTAATTCACCTCGGAAACCTGAATCCAATCCAGGATCAAACCAAAGATTCAGTAGGAAAACCCAAATTCATAAGCTCAGAAGCAATATCCCTAATCCTAGAGCCAGCCAACCTTCTCCTGAGCTAAACCCTCGAGACTGTACTAAGAAATTCGACCAAAGATCACCAAAACGATTCTCCGATTTCACAGTTTCGTCAAACGCACGATCAATTACATCGTCCAGCAGACGAGCGCAAAAAAGAAACGAGGCCAAAAAGTAGAAGAGAAGCAAAAGCTCACGCCTTTCGCCAGAGAAAAAATCGAATGCAAGCACACCCAGAAGGGCCAGTTACCTTGATTGCGCTCCAGATCTCACGGCGCAAATTATGGAGATTCAAAGAAAACCCTAATCGGGTCAACAAAGAAACGGAACGAAACAAATCTCCAGGTTTTCAAAAAGAGGAACAAAAAAAAAGGCATTTCGTATCTTTTCTTTTCCCGTTTTTTTTATATTCCGAAAAAATAGTCGAAGAATTGTCTAAGTGGTTCCAGGTTGCAGTCAAGTGGGGAGCTGACGTGCGATTATGTCATCATTGCCCTTCTTGTCTTTCTCTCGTGTTTTTTCTTTTTCTTTCTTTACATTTTTTTTTCTCTTACATTGTTAATCTTCTCCGATTCATGTAGCATAATAGTTATTTCGTTATGTAATAAATTTACACTCTTCATACAGAGAGGTCAGAAAAAAATCAAGAAAAAAAAATGTATTACAAAACTTTTTCTTGAAACTACTTTTGTCATTTTTTTAATTATTTTTCAATAAATAATATAATCTAAACAAAAAAAAAAAACTCGTTAAAATTCTTACCACGAACATGGATTTTCATACAATCCAATACGAAATCGTTAAAATTTTCCATTTCCTTTACTAAAATATCAGGAGAAAAAATATAAAACCGCTTTTTAATAAATTATATGAATATATTACCAAGAATGAAGAAGAGAGGGCATTCTTCATTTTCATATGTTATATAGCTTTTATATGATAGTATGTTATTCCTGATATATAATATATATTATTAATACGCTTTTTAGGAAAACATTTGAGTGGGGAAAAGCAAATGGGGTGAGAGAGGCTCGAACTCTCGACCTCAGGATCACTCAGAAGCTATGAGACCTACGCGCTAGCCAACTGCGCCACCACCCCTTCTGTCCACTAATTGAAATTAGCACTTAACATGTTATTGATAAATTTCTTTCACTGTTTTGCGTTTTGTGCCGGCCGACGACACCTCTCTCTTGTTCAAAGTTGAAACCTTTTGAAGCGCCCGGTCAAGAAGAGAACCGACCATCGTTTGTTTCTTGTTCAGCGAAGCCGTTCGAAGGTACTGCCCTTTTTTCCTGGGATTTGATTCCTGCTTTCCTTTTTTGTTTGATTAGTTCTTATGATTCCTCCGATCAGTCAGCGAGATTGGTTTCTGGGTTTCCCCTCAGTTCTGCCCCTCTGTGAATTCACCCTTTTTCGAAATCCAAGTTGGATAATCGATGAAGTCACGAGCTTTGTTTTTAATTTTACTGGCGAGGACCTAAGTAATTTGTGTTTTTCTTACCACAGCTCCCCACTTTTTGTTTGCTGTTCGATTCACTGATTCTGTTAATCGCTGATATTTCGATCTGAAAAATGTTCTAAATCTCAAGACTGGCTCTTCACGAGTCTCCAATCTGTTCATCGAGGTCAAGCTTTTGTCTTTCTGTGTATATAGCTTTTGTTTATAGCTTTTCAATTCATCTGTTACTGGGATCTATTGCATTATACATAGAGTAGTGCTACGCATTGCCTTTTAGCTCTGTTTGCTTGTAAAAGCTTAACTTTTACAAGAACCCTTTAGAACTGGGAATAGATTTTACCTGTTTCATCAATGTAAATGCCGATCAAATCATTCTATGATTGATGGGACTCGCAGGAAACCGGGGAAACCAAGATAATTTGGTCATGGATGAGAAAGAAGAAGGGTCGAGAAGCATTGGTGATGGTGACATCATGATCCGTCGCATGAAGAACCGGGAAAGGCAACGTAGGTACAGGGCGAGGAAACGGTTACTGGAAGCAAGCAACAACGAGAATCTTTGCATCAGCAACCAATCTTGTGTGGCTGAGAAACCTGAACCAGAGCTTAGCTATCGAGTTGAGAATTCCGTATGGCGTGTTTATTGTAGCAGAGAATGGAAAAAAGACGCTAGAAGGGCTCACTCGATGAAGAGGGCTCGTGATGTTGGTTCAGCCGAATCTTCCATCAAAATCAAAACCTCAGAAGATTGTGATGGAAATTCTACCGGCTTTATAGACAAAGAGAAGCAGAAAATAAGGCCTGGCCGGAGAGATTGGAAGGCAGAAGCGAGAAACAAGAAAGATGGAACCATTGTGGTTGTCGAGAAGTTGAATGGTTTGGGCTACAATTTTCAAGAAACTTCATATGCGGCTTAATAAATATGTAATCAAGATTAAAATAGAGAAAGATATGATCAAAGAGAACATCTTGACACTAGTGGTGTTTACTAGCTCTTTCTTTTTTTGCAGACATATCGAAAACACCAGAAGCAGGCAAGGTAGTTCTCCCGGATTTAATATCGAAACTTCAGGTCAGTTGTTTTAGAATCTTGATGAGTAAACGACTGTACTGTACCAACGGCTGTGCATTTTACCTTCCACCCTTCATTTTTCACAGCTTTCTGATGTCATATGCACACACCTAAATGTGTATGTGTATGTATATGCGTGTGTGAATATCGGCTGAATTAGTCATGTGAGAGCTAAGAGTTTTGGAAAAGTTTACTCATTCTAGATTAGATTACACGAGTTGCCCAATCTCCCGACTAGAGACCACATGAACAGCAACAGAAACATGAGAAGAAACCTAGGAAAAGAAAGAAACGGTTCTGATTCTGAAACATTTGTTTTGGGGGGCTCATTCTTTGACTGTCTCTCCAATGATCTTGTCTCCATGTTTGTTCAAATCCTCAAAGCTCCAATCCCTTCTAATCCCTGAGCTTCTGACCAATCTGGGCTTGCCAGAATCTTCATAGACTGCATCTGCACTGTAAAGCCTTCGATGACGATGACCCTTCTTGATTCTCGTCACTTGTGGCAAAGAAGACCCGTTCCTCATCATCTTTCCCATGAAGTTTGGATCTTTACGTCTCCTCATGTCTCCGTCTGAATCTGATCTTTGCAAGGCATGGCATGTTAGGCAGTTCAAGCTCATGTTTTTTTTTTTGCCCAAGAACAGAGAAGATCTTAGCCCAGAAAATTTACAAGTTTCTTTGAGGTTTGTTTCCTTTTTCTTTATGGGTTTTGGTCGTTTGATCGATCTTCGCTAAAGAAGAGAGGAATCGGATCCAAAAATGAAAACTTTTGATGCCGTTTTTTTGTTTCTTCTTTTTAATGGGTTATTTTTTAAATTTTCAAAGTCTTGTCTTGGGAAATTCTATTATTTGTTGTGAGTTTTTGATCGTCTGTGGTTTTGTAATGGAGCATACAACCCAACTAAACTCTATATTTGGTTCTTACTAAATTCTACAATCAGTTCATAGTTTCTATCTGTGTTCTAATTTTGGGGGATAAACACTGACATCATAAAATCTAAATTTAGATTTTTCACATATAAAAACCTTTTATGGTTATTCCAAAAAAAAACAAACAAAAAACATAAATTTGAAGAGTAATTGGGCCGAAATGTAAGGAAGAGCCACCACGTGTTGAATCATAGCCCAATGATACTAATAAATATTTAAATATTACAACATATTGTAAAACCTTTCACAGTCGCATCGATTTTCAGGCGGACAATTTCATGTTTTTTTTTTGTTAAAGGACAATTTCATGTTTCATTGCACTTTTTTTGGCCTTTTTATCATTGAGATTTTTAATATGGAGGACCAACAAATTTCATGTTTCATTGCACTATATACATATATATATATATATATAGAGTCAGTCCTGTCAGTGGACCATATACATATATAGGTACATACATCCACGTAAGAACAATTAATAAAGGAATTCACAAACTCTTTTAATATATATATATATATATATAATATAAATGTATATATATATATATATAAATGTATATATATAATTTCTGTAAAAGAAGACAATATTAAAGTGGAAAAAGTAGCAAATATGGGATACGTCGTTGTCTCGTCTCTTTCCCATGGACGAAACAAAATAGCATCATAACAAAAACTCGGATAAGATTTTCGTGGCATGACCCATCTGATCCCCACAATCACGATACGACATATATATCAACAATTTCCCTTCATACGTTGAATCAAGACAATTGGAATTAAATATCATACGCTACCCCTTGTTTATACACACATGCATGCATGCATATGAATCATGTGCACATAGAAAAAACACACGTGCTTCAAAATTCATAGATTTTACATAGACAATTTTCCCTATATCTATTTTACAACGTGATATTTTTTTCATGACTGATCGTATTGTTGCGGTTGCGGTTACGGATGTCGACGTTTTCACAATGTTTGATAGCGATTATGAGCGATAAATTGGTTGATAAGTTGTTATTGACCGCGATTTTGGGTGGATATGATTAGAAGTGAATGGTTCGTTACGGTTGCAATTGCATTTCGATATAAATTATATAAAAAAAGGAATATTACTTTAAAATATTTTTTATAATAGTGGTAATTAAATTTTTAGTATCTTGATAAAAATTATTTATTAAATTTATAATAATTAAATAATAAATTTAAAATAAAAATATTATCAATTTAATTTATTTTAAAATAAAAACTAATTTTATTATGAAAATTATTTAAAATATATTATTAAACCTAAAAATCATATAATCACATGGTACTAATATTTTTTTTATTAAAATATAATATTAAAAAATAATATCAAATCATAACATTAAACAAAATCATCACCAATATATATATATATATATTAGTGTTTTAAAAATTTTAATAAAGTATTTTAGTTTTTTTGTCTAAACGTTAGAAACGGTTACAAAAACGTAGATTTTAAAATGCGATTAATAATACAAGTTTAGTTGCGGTTGAGGATGATTACTGTTCAACCAATCCGTTTTTTAATCGTACGCAACCATTGAAAATTGTAACCGCTCCGTTTGCGATTAACGGCGATGCAACCGGTGGTCTCCTTATTCTCATGAATAAATAAACATACACACCCTCACTCCGACCAACAAAATGAATATAAAATATTAAAAGCTCCTAATCAAAGGACGTGATGCTAACTTACAAAGCTCTTTTGTTAAAACACTCTCGTGGAAGTGGAAGTACTAATTCCCTTTGTATTCACGGTTATCAAACCGATATCTAACTCATTTTTGGAATAAATTTGATTCACAACTCACAAAAAAAAAAATGATGCTAACTTATACAAAAAAAAAAAAAAAAAAAAAAAAAAAAACAGCATCACATTAAACATGCATATATTTTTATATGCACGCTGCGTAAGTGGAAATAAAATATTACTGAAGAGTTATCTAAACAATATATTATGTATAATAAATCATTATTAGTACGACACATGAACCTTCTGTCACACATATGATTGAACTTTGTTTAATGGTTTAACCCCTTAAAAACTGAAAAGCTACAAATGATTAGCCCCTCTAAAACGTGTTAATGACAAATTGACCCCACAATTATCCGATTTTGGATATCAACGCCGCCTTGAGCTGCTCTTGCGTGTAGGGTCTGAACCCTAACTTCACCGTCGCCTGTTGTATCATCAGATCATTCACCACAGAGACGCTCGCGTGATTCACCTCAAGCTCCAGTTCCTTCAACGCCGTCATCAATCGCGCCGCCGGGTGATTGCGTTTGCTCGATTCGATCCTTATCATCGCGTCCCATTCAATGATCTTCACTTCGATTTCCATTCCTATCGGTTTGCTAACCGCGGACGATGAATCGCTGGCGTCCAGGATACCCGCGTTTGCGTTCGCGTGTCTTCCCGCTAGCTCTCTCTTGAGGTTCTCGAGTTGGCACTGGAACTGTGTCTTGTCGGACTCGGCCCTTTGTAGTTTGGACTTCAACTCGTTAATGTAAGAGATTGCGTCTCCCAACAGTGACGCCTTGTCCATTTTCGACACGTTGGGAACTACTGCTCGTAACGCGTAGAACCGCTGGTTTAGCTTCTCGCGTCTCTGTCGCTCCGCCTCGACGTGGTTGAGCGGTTCCTCCCGGCCATTCGCCGGCTTTCGTCCACGTTTCCTCGGACGTTTCTCCGGCGCCGCCTCCTTCACGACGGAGGCCTCGAGGTCAGAGTGGTCGGAGTCGCCGAATTTCTCGCCGGTGAATCCGAATGAGAGAACCCCATCTTCGTTTATTCGGATTGACTTCGTCGTCTTCCTCTTGCTGTCGCTGCTCAAGAACTGGGTCTGACACGAGTATGGTCCCGGCTTCGGACCGGAGCCCCGTTTAGCATCCTCGCCGAAGCTCAGAATCTCCCCGGATCGTGGCATCGCCAAAATAGAATTCGTGGTCCAGCAATTGATTTCTCGTGAGAAATTGTTGTACTTCGGATTCTGGGTCTGGGAGTAAACCGGGTTCGGGTTCAGGTTCTCGGTTATAGTGCTGGAGAAAAGCTGCGAGCTTGAGCTCGGAGCTCCATGCCCCGATTCGTTTGTTCCGGGACCTAAATCAGTCGGGTCGGAGATCCACGTGGATGGGTCGTTCTCGCCTTGATCCGGGTCATGGCTCCAGTGATGCTCCGACAAATCTCCGCCGTCGAACTTGAACAGGGTTCGGACCTTGTTCACTAGACCCGAGCTCTGTCGGATAATCTCCGTCGACCCGAGCTCGACGACTCCATTCGCCGACGGTATACACGCGATGGTCTGCAACCCGAATACCCCACCTTGCCTCGCCCGCTCACAACCCGAGCTGGAGAGTTGATCCGACCCGATAACCCAAACCGGGTTCGACGTCGAGTACGCCTTGCCCGCCAACCCGGATCCACTGGGGAAACTCTGAGTCATAGAGACCAGGAAAAACCACTCAGTATCGGTCACCTCCTCGTTGACGGCGTCGTCGGATGGGACAGCTCCGCCGGAGATAAGCGAGTTGAGCTCCGAGAGGATCCTTTTCCGGTGCTCCTGCTCCGCCGGAGAAGAGAAAAAAGTCCTCGGACTCCGCCGCGAAGGCTGAGCCTTGTCCTCTTCGCCCTTGTAGTAGCCATCTCCCCAGCCGAGGACGGCGGCGCCGGAGAAATCGTAGGACAACTGCCAGAATATGGCGTAGGTCCAGCTCTTGGGGGCACCTTCGATCAGAGCCTGAAGGCGCTGCTGGAGAGTCTCCTGGTTAAAACCCGCGGAAGCCGCCGGGTTCTGCGGCTGA
>NW_010965451.1:1608893-1630090 GCF_000463585.1 Tarenaya hassleriana
TGAACCGCCGGAGGCCAGAGGGCGGAGAAGTCGGAGGAGCTCATGAAAGCTTCCATCATGGAGGCGTTATCGTCGGTGGTCCACAGATTCATCGTCGCCGGAATTCTGTTTTCCGCCATTCCATGCACCGTTCACAGAGAGAGAGAAAGGTCGATGCGAGAAATGGATTGGCTTCTGGGATTTTAAGTGGATCGAAAGGTAGAGGCAAATGTGTAATTAAATGTGTGGAATGGACACGCGTCTCTCTTTCAGGGCGGATATTGTACGGAAGTGGGACGAAGAAGCTTCGATGAATGCTCGAGTGACGAGTTAACCCGTCAGACGTTGAATCTAACCGAGTGAGATCGTGCGGTCGTTATTCGAGGTTCCACTCCACGCGCTAAGATTGGTCAGTCAGGATCTAATTTACCGAGAGTGCACTTGGACGTTAGTTTTAGTTTTAGAGAATCTTAACAAGTAGAATCTCATAACTACAAAAAACAACTGAATAAAATATTATTTATATATTTTTATTGCCATTGGATAATTTGATAATGTAAATATTTACAAACGATCATGTATTATTTCTAAAGAATTAAAACATCTCTAAAATCATTGTAATATAATTATTATTATGTTATTTTTGTCAAAGAAGGGTCATGTGTTGTGGACTATTATTTACTTGTTTTACATGTAAAATTATTAGGGATGAGAATAGAGTAAAATGACTATGAACAGCAATTCCAGATCTGTACATATTTCTTTATTATTTGAATGATTAATTCGGTCAAAAAATGTTAAAACAAGATTAAAATGATTTTACCAATCTATTGACCACTTTTAAAATTATTAAAGCACAACATTTAAGAAAAACCTAACCGTAATAATAACAGTAATTAACTCTTTCAAATTACAGATATACATTTTTTATTAAATTTTAAAAATAGATTATAATGTGGCCAGAACCGATCTTAGCACAAGCTTTAAGAAACATGGGTAGTATTTTAGTTGAGTTCACATCTCAATGAGGTACACGTGTGAATGAAGTCGTACCATTTAAAAGGTGTACCATAAATATTTAAATAGTATATTGCATCAAAAAATAATGAAATAATTGGTCAGGTCCTTGGAGCTCATTCAGCATCTTTTCTTGGGCCCGGTATAATTTTGTCTTGACTCCAACTCATTGCCCCAAAACCCAAAAAAAAAAAATGTAACAGGAAATATGTATAGAATGATTTTTTTTTATAATCTAGTATTTTCCACCAAAGTCCAAACTAATATCAAGGGATCAACCATATAACTAAAAATATATATTTTCCTCAAAGTTGAAGTTCAAACTAAAATAGAACAAATGATTTGTATCCGTCTCACCGGATAAATTATCTAATTTGGGTTAGAATAAATTTTGTTCATAAAAAATATATATTTTGTGATGCAAATATTAAAATATATATGTTCTTCATCATTTTCGTCTAGGACATCTCGAACTCTTTTTTACCACTAAATATTTATTTTACTAAAAATATAGTGTTTCTTACTATTATACATTAATGACGTTAAATATATATATATTTTTTGGTATTGTAGAAAAGCCCAATTGCTATCTTTCGGACGTAATGGTTGGGTAAATTTTGTCCACGTATACGAACACGCGACATACACGTGTAAGGTAAATCAACTGTAACTAATAGATGACAAATGAACGGGTAAAGAATCGAACCATCGATTTCTCAATTTATTCAACATACTTCTTGTTAATTCAATTTTTTTTGTGTGTTTATCATAGTTTTCAACTCCATCAATTTAAAAGGGTCAAAATTAATGTGAAACCAATAAATATATATTATTCGATATAAGCTGTTTTTTTATTTATTTTCTTGTTAGTGAATACAAGAATGATGAATCCGTCAATTCAACCATATTTTATGTTCTATTAAAGACCAACTTCAATTATGCGTTGAGAGAGGGAGAGAGAGGATGTAGTTTTTCTTCCTTTATCTTTTTTTCCCCTGCCAGCTAGAGGGGAATCTTTTAAATAGCAGAAAAAAAATAATTCAAATTACATATTTTTTTATAACCAATGATTCGAATTCTAAAAATAATAAGGTAAGAGATTAAATTTAATTTGATTATCCAAATTTGGATGGCATAATGATAACAAAATATGCAAAACATATTCTTATTATGAATTCAAATTTAAACGTAAAAATATATTCATTTGGAGTTTACCTATCTTTTAAAAGATATAATTGGACCAAAATTATTATAAATTTTCAAATTATAACAAAAAATTAATTTGATTTTGGACGGCAGGAGACAGTTCATGCATTTCGCAATTTGCACGGACAGATCACTCGTGACTCCGAGAGTTTTCTGTCTTTTTGTGTATCATTTTTGTCTTTTTTCCCTTATTTTTTTCCATTTCTTTAAAAAAATACGATTCCTTGCAACATTAAATAACAAGGAGAGGGGCCATAACGTTCTCCTTTTGTTACTTATATATATATATATATATAAGTCTTAATACATTCATGTATATTTAATCAAATTTATGTTATCATTTACATTTGATTTTTCCTGTATGTACTAATAGCTTAAAATGGAAAGAAAATTATAAATTTCGTCATAATACTTATTTGAAAATCCTATTATTACTTTAATAACGTTGGTTTATTTTTCTTAAAAATAAAGAAGAAAGGTTATTACATTATTTGAGAAGATCTATTTAACTATTGTTAGACACCTTTCGTTTACAAATAGAAATCTCCCAATTTATATTTATTTCAAATTCTGAACTATAGATGAATTTGTTGTTGGTTAGTGCATTTGAATTAAAAACGAGTTGGTTAATTGTAATATAAGCCCGATTCTCATGTTTGATAAAATTGATATCGATAAATCAATCTATTTCATAAATTGTGAAAATGGCGAGCGAAAACATTTAAATATTTTGAAAGAAAAAAATAGATTTAATAAAGTAAGTGATATAAACAAAACCCTAAAATACGAGCCCGTTTTTTTTTATAACAGATAACCCCTAACTGCTACCTTTCGAGCGTGCTGGCTATGTTTATGGATCATATAAACCTAGAAATTACTTTCCTCTATACCAGTCAGGAATTGAACACTCAACCTCGAAGTGGAGTTATCTCCTATCCCAAGTTTGACCACTCGTCCACTATCTGTTAGGTAATATATGTTTGCGTCGGTTGAATATCGATCATTCGAATATTTACGGAAATTGTAGAATATCTAAATCTGAACACTAGCTATTCATTACAAGCGTAACGACTGTAGTAGCAAATTCTTAGATGAACACAAAGTTTGAAATACGGTACTTGAAAAAAATGTTAGTATTTGAACAAAAAAAATGAAAATCGGTTGTATATATAACGTATATATATATTGGGGGTACATAATGTGTGTATTGACATCAAATTTTAGTATAATATCAGTAGAAATGTTTGTAGATTCCCTTACGAAATCAAAATATCTGATTCTATCGATGGTTGGAATATATTTTGAAGGTTTTATCTATGAAATTGAAATAGTTTCGATATAAATGTAACAGCATACCGCATTCCAACATTTTTTATGTGAGCATGATAGAAAAAGGGTAAAATGGAGAAAATAAATTTTTAAAATTTTCACTTGACAAATTTATTTTCAAACTTACAAAATATGTAATTATAATTTCTAAAATTATAATATATTTCATTATAATTCCAAAATTTATTAGTCGGTGTTAGAAGAACTTCGACGATATTGATCTATATATCTCTTCAAAAATTATAATGATATATTTTGTAAGTTTGTGAATTATAATAATATATTTTTCTAGTTTGGTAATAAATTTATCGAACGAAAAATTTAGAAATTAACTTTTTCATCAGTTTACAAGTTTTGAAATTTTTATGGATTTTATCGATAGAAAAATCATTAAAAAAATATTTTCAAATTTGTAATAGTCAGTTATTTGCGGGGTTATCAAATATTCATAAAAAATGGAAAGAATCTCGGATATCAAATGGTGGGTTTTCATGAACCAAAACAATGTTTGAGGGTCAATGTAGATTTACAATAAAACTGCAGGGGTTGTAATGAAAATGCAATCTGGATTTATTCGCTTGGCCGGAGTTAGGAGCACGTGTTCCATGCTGCATGTAACCTGACCGGTCCACACGTCCAACAGACGCGTCAGCTTCGCCTCTTCTATAAAAGAAAATATATCTTTATTTTGGTTGGCTTTTTGTTAGTCAAAATTAAGGCTCCGTTCATAAACTCTTTAACAATGATGAAAAAACTAACATTTTAGAAATATATAATCCATTATCTGATTAATATAGTTTTCTACGACAAATAAATTAAATTATATTTCAAAACCTAGATATATATACCACGAAATATCAGATCTAATTAAATCACTATTTTATAAACTACCAAGGAATTGTAATCTACATTACCAACAATTTATATATATAATTTAACAGAAACAATTCATATATATATATATATATATATATATAATTTCTGCCAGGACTTAAATATTGGATCTGGAATTTTAACATAGATTAAAATAGGTTGTGGTTTTAGTAACTATTCAAATAACGTAACCCAAATCATTTTGTTTTGCTATTTATCTTTATTAATATAGGTATTGTTAATGTCTAAAATCATGGAAACATTTAATACTCAAGTTAGTTATATCTCTAAGTTTTTCGACATTTGCACTGAACAAACTCATCAACTTCCAATTCAAAAATAGAAATATCATATTCATATCTATCGAACTAAAATTGGGAAAAGCGATAAAAACAATACTATAAATATATATACACACAAATACGTGGAATAAATATTATGGAATATTATTGACAACGTTGCCGTATATAATATAGACTTAAGCATTTCGTTACATATGTTTTATAGTAATCTTCTTCTAATAAATCTATTGTGTTTTGTCTTTGATTTAGGAAAGACGAATTGTCTTTCTTGAAGATTGTTTACCAGTTACAATGATATTTATCATTCCCCACAATTTCGAATATTACATTATTGTGGAAAAAAAGAATTATAATCTGATATTCCATATTAAAAAAATAAATATAATATTTGATCATGTTAATGGGAGGGACAAAAAGTGTAGGATTTATTTAAATTTTATGGATATTTTATTTAGGTGAAAATGGATGAGGTGAGTCGTTGTGTGGAGAGAACGTAATTAAGAAGATATGGAAGAAAACGAGGGAACGGTGAATGGTGACGTGGAATTATGCGTTATGAGACTTTGGACCCCCACTTCCCTTTTCATTCTCATCACATTTTTATATTTCTTTGTCTTGTTTTTCTATTAATATAAACTATGGATAAAATTTTCATGTTTGATGAACCATGTTATAGGGTTTTATAAATTCTCTTTATCTTTTTTTTTTAATTAACACTATTTAAAAAAATATCACTATTGTTTCAGTTTATATAGATATTTTATTCCACTTACACTGTTTTTTTTTTTTTTTTAAAAAAAAATATGTATAGCTCGGGTCCGAATTTCCGAAGGATTTGGATGGGGATTGTTTTTATTTTGAGTTTTTTTGTTTTTAGTTTTTGATTTTTGGTTTTTGGATTCAATAATATTTGTAAACCCAACAAAAGTAGTTTTTGGATTTTCATTGATTTTTTTTTAATATCAAAATGACTTTCCAATTTTTTTAAAAGTAATTTAATAAAATTTTAAGATATTTTTTTTTGGTTTTTGAATTTTAAAAACTCTAACTTTTTAAGGTCACTAGTAGTAATTGCGGTTAAATTGAAGGGTTGGTTGATGTAGTTGGACGAAATGTAAAATCGTAATTTATGAAGTTTTCAATAGCTATGGTTACAACCGAAAAAAATATATATTTCGTTCGGAAACAAATTTCGTGGGAGTGGACCATTAGATATAGTTGGTATTAAATTATCATTTGACAAAATTGACTTAGTAACTGTAGAAAAAAAGGAATCATAAATGGCATTTAAATACATATGTATAACAAACGCAGAAAAATGAAAATGCCCCGCACTACGCAATTCACAAAACTCTTACTCCCTCCCTTTCAAATTAGTTGACGTTTTAACTTCTTTTTTTACAAATTTTAAAAAATAAAAATAAAAAAAGTCACATTATTCAATATATAAAAAATGACGTGATCTTAAATATTGTTATTAGAATTTGATATTTTTTTATTAAGGACAAAATTGACATTTTTGTAAGAAAAATATCTAGAATTACTATCATTTTGAAACAGAAAAAATAACATAAAACGTCAATTAATTTGAAACGAAGGGAGTATTAAGTTCGGTCCACACCAAACCCAATAATATTTTGAATTTCAATTTCATATCCCATGTTATTTAATCGGTAAGCGACTGGTTATTTAATTGGGTATTTAAGGATGTGATTTCCCGGTAAAAGAAATTAACCTAGGGCGAATAATGCTACATCACGGGCGCGCTCATTAGCTTTGGGGGCCTATACCCCGATTATTTTTATTAAAAAAAATTAATTTCATTGTAAATTTTAAATAAAAACTAACTTTGTCTCTAAATTTTATTTTGCCACCAATGATAGTTTTTTTTAGGTTCTTCAATGTGTTCGATACAAATAATTTCTTTAGAAAATTCATATATATATATATTCAAACTTATTTTTATTTTACATTTCTTGGAAATATTTTAAATTTTAAATTGTATAGGTAATTTTAGTTATCCGAACGAGATTCCAGCCCTATTCTAAATATTATTTTTTTGGTAATATGTTTTTGGTAAAATATCATTTACTATAATACTATTAGCTCGAGAATCTACGCGCTTGTTTTCGCATTTTTTGAAAAATGTCCAAAATCCATGGACTACCGGAAATTTCCTAGCAGTGGTTTTCACGCGCTGGTGTTGCGCGTGGAATATACCTAGTAGGTCATTCGTACTGGGCTTTACTTCACTAAAGGCCATTCCTGAGCCCAGATAAATCACTTTATGGGCTGACAAGGCCTATAATGGAGCCCATCGGATCACATCCTTAAAATGACAAAGTGAAAAAACATTAAAATATCTTATTATGTTATATAATGAAAAAGTTTTTTTTTTTATAAAAAGATTGGCATTACCATTTGCGTGTATGAATATACGAAACTATATTCGTGTGGATATGTTTATGTATATATGAACAAATTCGTTGGTGCAGATATACACACATTAGAGAATACAATTACATCTGATACATATATAATTAAAAAAAATTAATTGAGCTGAAAATATAAGTACACAGTATAGCTTAAAAAAAATCAAAATACTGATTTCATTCATTTGAAATAATTAAACTAATAAAACGATTAAAAATGTCAGTGATAATTTTATGGGTTTCACCTGATTAATTTATGATACTTTTTCCCCTTTTATTACTATTATTACTACCTTTGAAAGGCTTAATTTTCCCATTCACATGCCCTTTTATGACATCATCTAATAATAATAATAATAATAATAATAATAATAATAATAATAATAATAATAATAATAATAATAATAATAATAATAATAATAATAATAATAATAATAATAACCCCATAATGTCTCTTTTAGCCCAATAAATAATGCATCAATGTCCTTTATGAAACCCAATTCAGTCTTTTAAAAGCGTCTAACCATTTCTCTATACACCTATTTTAGACCATACAATTCTGATATATTTGATATTTTTTCTTAACAATTTTGTTAGAAATGTAGACTATATATTTTGTATATTTTTATTTTTATTATAATTAGTTTTTTTTCTTCTCTTTTGGCATTGGGTTTAGGTAAAGCTGAGAAGAGAAGATGGGGAAAGGGAGGTGCATCCGTGTGCGTATGTCTGTCGCCACTCTTGTCGGCTCTCTTCTCCCCGACACTCACATTTCCCCATATTCCCGTTCCCCTCTTTTCCTCATTATATATATATATATATAATTTGTATTTATTATATATAATTGAATGGTGTTATACAAAAACTATATAATTTACACAATGGACAAATCTAAAGAGAAAAAGCTTTTGTCTCAGAAAAAGACGAATATATTGCACTTTTAAAATGAATTTAGTAGTTAGCAGAAGACCGGAATCCAATACGAGTTTGGAATATAGTTGCACCAATTGGATTGAAAAAAGCGATGTCACTATATATATACAAGTTAAATATGTGATCAATCATATAATAGTGTATCAAATAATGATAAACATGCACATATTTATTTCTTTTTACTTCTACGCGTGTAATAAACTTAGAAAGTCACTCCAAATAATAAGAAAACCATGAACTTATGCATTTTTTTAATGAAAAAAAACTATTAAATTAATAAGTATTTTGCTCTATTCGGATTTAAATATATATATATATAGAGAGAGAGAGAGAGAGAGAGAGAGTTCAAACGGAGTTTGTCGTGTTCTAAGCTATGTAATATATACAAATAATATAAAATGATCTGAAAATAAAAATAATGGATAAATAACCCTTTTAAAGTGGAGACCAAAGAAAGAAGAAGACGGCTTCACGTGTTCGGTAGGGCTTCCATGCACATGTTCTTGCCTCCCAAAAAGATTGTTAAAAATCTTATTCCATTGTTTCATTTATATTTATTTAACCCCGATTCTAGAATTAAATTATTGTATCGGTTTAAATTTGTTTTTTTCATATATTTTTAAATCTACCAGAAAGATCTATATTTCAACAATTGCGTAACAATTATATTTTTAATTCATTTCAACCCTATTTTAGGCCTATCAATACCACAAAAATCAATCATTATAGATATTTCATTTTTTTATGAATGTCTAAACCGCTTAATACAAATAAAAAATATTTATTTATACTCCTATAAGTTAACATCTTGGATACGGTTTGATCCTTTCCCTTAATAATTCGGATTTGGTTGTAATATTTGATTTGATATTAGATAGACAGATATATTAATTGTAATTGTATACCTAATCAAATATGTTAAATTAACATTTACGACTGTAGATCTCAGTAATAATATCACGTTTTATTAATTTCCTATACACGTATACGTATTTATATACATATGATTTTCGTTTATGTAACTTTTTTCGTATATTATATAGTTCATTATGGTAACTCGAAGTTATAAAACAAATCAAGCATTGATTAAAATAATAATCAATTAGGGTTGGTTTTGATCATGTTCAATGTGTTACCACGATCCCTGAATAAGCGACAAAATATCCGGTCAATGGATTCGAATGATTAGCAGTTTACAACTAATCATGTAATTTAATTTAATTACTTGTATGCATTTGATATAGACAGCCGAATTTCTGTAACAGCAGTTATATCGAATCTCATCGTAGGTGATTCGCGGTGGAATTAACGGCGTTAAATAATCACGTTCACCGAATCTAGCAAATCGACCGGCGCATATCTTTAATTACTTTATATATATATATACACACACACACTCACATATCCAGATCCTAGATATGATTTGAAATTGCGATATTTTAGAGATTAATAATAATTCAAAATGGTAAACCAAAATAAATCGATCGAAATTTCCTTTTTAATTTTTTTTTTATCAATGTATCCGCAAAGAATAGTGTATATATATGTCTATGTACTGATGTATATATATCGACGTCATGTTAATATATGTCATAATTGTGTTAGATAAATGTTATATAATCATAGACATACATGCACGCATCACATACAAACATACATACATTACAAAAAAAAAGTGTTATAGATAAGGGGATAGAAAATAATTTAATGAGTGGATCATATGAGAAACCCCAAAACCCATCATTACATCCACATTTTATGTTTGTAGCTTCCAAGACAACCAATGAATTATAAAAAATTGCAATAATAATAATAATAATAATAATCTCAACATTTCTTTAGTCTGTCACAATAACCAAACCAACACTGCAACACATGCTTCACTTTATGCTTCATCCAACTCCTCTCACGTTGCATCTATTTGTTCATAAAATAATTTTTAGAAGAGGGGCCAATTCAATTTACAATTTACCCTCTCGACTAAATTCATTCAACCCATAAAGCATATATATCTAAGTATGATTATGTTATATATATATATAAACTAGATGTCCACATGCTTAGAATTGTGGGTCCACACACATATCGCATGAGGACTTGAACAGGAACAGTCAAAAACACTATTTGAGGTCATGATTTGAATCAATCATCAACTATAAACAGCTCCCTTTGCTGGCTTGATCATACTTTATAAATATAATATAAGCTTTTCATAATCTTAAGACTAAAATTAGAATCTCATCTGCACTCGTAAAGCCCAATCGCCAGCTATTTGTCCATTTCGCCCCTCTGCCGAATCCCCTCCAAGTCTAAATCACCCAAAAATATTTCCATCATCTCGAAATTTCGGCAACTACTCTATGTATAATATATCCGCTTTTTTTTATTCATTTGATATATTTACTTGCAAACAATTATACAAATTATATAACCTTCCACATTGCCAAGGATTTATAATTATAATTATTATTTCATCGAAGCATTGGAACTAAACAGAAGCGACGAAATACAGACAATAACTAGGAACAGTATACAGATTATATAAAAAAAAACTTGAAAAAATATAAATTGGAAGAAAATAATAATCCATAAAAAATCAATCTCTCTTTCTTGCCAATACATCTGTCTGAGAATATATATCGATTTATCAAGCGATTAACGAGTCAGAAGAAAACGATTAATTTAAAGAGGATAAAAAAAAGGAAATTAAAAATTGTTCAACCTCTGTACAAAGGAGACCGTTGCTGAAACACCATCTTAGACATTCTGGATTGTCGGAAAACCTTGATTGGACTCGGAAAGTACCATCCTTTCCCCTTCCCGGTCGCCGCCGGCGAGAATCTTGATTCTCCGGCGTCGGGAACCGCCATCGATCTCGACTTCCTCATCATCGCCGCTGCAGACGACGCCGTTTTGGCCTCTCCCCTTTTTCCCAATAACATCCTCCAAAACGACACCGTCTTGCCGTCCCTCCCCTTACCCGACCCGGTTTCGGGGTTCGGATCCGGGTTGCTCGACCCGACAAACGGAACCGCCATGGATTTCGATCTCCGAAATGCGGGCTCGCACTCGATGAGGCTCGCGACTCTACCAACGGACCCGATCCCGACGAACGGAGCTTCTTCTCCGTCCAATCCGACGCCGGAGACGCCGGGGTACGAGAAGAGAGAGGATGAGGAGGAGGAGAACGAAGAAGACGGAGACACGGCGGCGCGTGAGCTGCACGAGCAGGGGAGCGAGTGGGCGCAGTCGGGGCAGAGAGATGAGAGACGTTCGTGGAGACAAATCGGGCAGACGCCGCTTCGTCGCCATTTCGATGGGTGCCTCAGGCATTGCCAAACGTCATCGTCCGCCATTTTTTTTTTTTTTCCTTTCCTTCACTTTCTCGCGTTTGGTCTTTAGGCGCAGAGGTTTTATATAAAGAAGGATTCCTGATTAGTTAACTAATATACAATATAAGGAAGCTTTGCTTAACCGTGGTTAATTAATACGGCGTTGGGTCACTAACCAGGGTTTTACTTGGGCTACAAGCGCCGAATCATATGCCTTGGGTGATCGAAACGGTGCGTTTTCGGTTGCTAATGAGATGGCCCCTGCGTTTGAGATCAATTACATGTTTGCCATTATTAGCGAGGGCCGTTTTAGCTTATCCACGTGTGATTATGGTGCACCGCAGTCGCATATGACTTATGGATATGGTTCCAATATTTATTTGTTAGTTCTGTATTGTTATTTTTTTCGTAAACATACGCATGTGTATAAAATAATTAATATTTTGAAATATCTTAGCTATTAAATTAATAAAAATTATAATAATTATATCGGATGAGTGCACGGAACAAATTTTGAAGCGATACGTGTAGAAATTTCATAAAACACTGACAATAGACACGATCTAAAAGCATATGCTAGAAAAAGACACTACGAGAGACAGGTTTCACTTCCAAGACATCGACCATACCTAGCTAAGCTTCACAGCCACTTTGTATCGTTACATTATTAATTCATTATATATATATATTTTGATAATTCATAAATTCACCGGACTTTTGATCCGACTACATCTTCCAGACGGAAAAATTTAGGTGGATGCTCCTCTCCATGCTTAGACTTGAACCCAGGGTAGGAGTATGTTACCACTATACCACCCAAGTTTGAGTTAATTCATTATATATATATATCCATATTTTCGGTTTATTTTTCTTTCGTTTTGGAATTCGCCAAATGCAAGCATGTAAAATTCAAAATATAACAGCAAGCACGTAAAATACTGTTCCAAATCATTTAAAAAAAAATTGAAAAACCATAGGCGATATTTTCTCCAGAAGACTCGGCATGTTCGCAATTTAATTAAAATAAACTGGTTCAGAATTATCTGATGGGCTTTTGACAACATGGGCTTCAGGACTTGTGAATTAATGGGCTCATTTTAATAGTATTAAGGCCCAACAGTTCCGAAAGGCTTTCCTTCACAATCACAGAGAAAATGGGACCAAACTGGTGGGTACAATGAGTTTGGAAAGGCATGATACAACACGCATGGATATATACACACACACAAATATATACACATGTATAGTATATATATATATATATGTTATTAACGTTGTGTACATGTGAAGTTAGGCCACGGGTACTGTAGCGAAAGAAGGTGGATTCGTGAATCACGGGACAAGTGGGTTTTATCCCACGTGGCATTTAAATATTGCCACTTCCCACGAATAGCCACCTTCCATATGGACACGTGGCTCTCATCCGAGTGATTAGAACTTGATCTCTCTCTTTTTTTTTTTTTGGGTGTTCCACTCAATAATTGGAGCTCGAGAATTCAATTACGCAATTAAAAAAAAACACTATTATTGCGATCTTTTGCAATTCTATGAATAATATTTGCTATAATGCTTTATTTGGGATTTTTTGCCCTTTCAATCATTTATGTACCTTTTCAAAGCGACGTTGTGTGTTATCTCAAAACCGAGCAAAGATTACAAAAAATATTAATATCCCCGACATCAAAATAAAAAAGCTAGAAGAAAAATTACAAAATATATATTTTTGAAGTAAAAGGTTATAAACATGTTATTCGATAAAAAAAAAGGGTTAATATAATTTTAAATATAATATAACATGTTATTCGATAAAAAAGGGTTACTCAATATAATACTATTTGTAATTATGAAAACAGATCGGGAAGTTAACCGATAACTGAAAATGGGGTCCCCTGGAGGTCAAACACCGAAAATGGTACGAATCACGCACGAATATATATATATATATGTGTGTGTATGTGTGTGGAATATGGAGCGAAAAAATAAAAAATAAAAAATCCCTTAACCGGAGAAATAATGGAATTATATACGCAGACATGCATGCGAATTTACTACAAATAATTCATTAGTAAGGCAAGGCAGCGGTACGTTAGAGCATATATATAGATAGAATTGTATTATGAATTTATGATTATAAACATAAGTCCAATATCTAATCTTAGATATATTTTAAAAAACAATGGAGATGAGAGTCATATTCCCACTCGGTACAAGGTGATCAAATTTATTTATTTAAAAAAATAATAATATTCGATGAGATGATATGATTTCGTAATAAAACGGGGTGATTCATATATTATTAATACCGGAAAAAATCTCAAAACAATAAATTATCTTTATTTTTTATCAAATAAAACCTCGATCAAGTTATAAATAAAAATAAATTTTATAACATTTATCATTTTAAACTAACGTGGAATGTTAATATCGTTATATACGTGTATAATGACGTGTCAAATATGATTAAAGTATTGATTTATTATATAAGACATCGATACGTCAATATTCAGATTTAAAAATGATAACGATTATAAATTTCGGATTTATTTTATTTAGATTTTATTTTATGAAAATTAAGAAATTCAAGTATTTTTTAGGATCTTTTTCTTAATATTATAGGTACAACTAGGGTGGACAATTGGTCGGGTTCGGTTATTTCGGGTTCGGGTATTTCGGATTTGAAATATTTATATCCAATCGGGTATATTATTTTAATCGGTTCGGGTTCGGATTCAGTTCGGTTCGGATCGAGTTCGGTTCGGTTTATCCAAACAAAAAAACGATAAAAAAATTCAAACAATTACTTTATAAAAATAACAAAAACAATATTAAAATACATGCATATTTCGTTTTTTTATATATTATGATTATAAAACAATATCATTATACTATTTTTTTCTAATTATATTTAGAATATATTACATATTAATTGATGATATATAGATGGATAAACGGATATTTTCGGTTATGGTTAATTCGGGTTCGATTTATTCGGTTTACGGTTATTTCGGATTCGGTTATTTCGGGTTCGGATATTTCGGATTTGAAATATTCATATCCAATCGGGTATATTATTTTAATCAGTTCGGTTCAGTTCGGATATTTATCGATCGGGTTCGATTCGGTTATTCGGGTTCGATTAGTTTGCCCACCCCTAGGTACAAGCCACAAAAAGGATAATAATGGTACACTTGTATAATACAAAATCTGTTTTATATTGTTGCCAGATCGTTTACAGAATCAAACAAAATGCATTCTCGAGATTATTTCGCTTTCCAAAATATTATAGAATCCAATTTTTTTTTTTTAAATTAATTTTCGCCATGAAGATTTCCTTTCATAATGACTGTGTTTTTCATGCATTTAATTTAAAATTAAAGTCACAGAAATAATGTGTCGTTTATATTTATTTTTAGAAGTATAAAAAAGCGTAGTTTTTTTTGTTCCAGTTTTACGCCAAATTAACGTAAGAAATAAACAGCCCATATTTTTATTTTGAATAAAAATGATGTAAAGAGTATTTTGAAAAAACGGCATACATGAGAATAAGTAATTACATTTATTGTGGTAGTTTTTTTTTTATAATGATTGTGGTAATTTTGTTAAAGTAAAATTATGGTTTTTTAAAATTTGGATTCACTGTCATTGATATTTGACCCGCTGCAATAGCAGTAAGGTATTATCGGTCGGTCCATCTCACTTTATAAAATTTTGACAATTAATATTCGAAATGTTTTTTTTGTTAACGATAAATATTATATATATAAACAATCGTACAGTAGATTACCAAACGGTAATACATATATTAGAATACATATATTAGAGTTCACAATAGTAAAATAAAATAACGAAGGTAAGAAAAATGAAAGTGAAAAAATAAGTCATAGACGCATAAAAATGATAACTAGAAGTGGTGTATATCTTGCAAGTGGTTGGTGTTGCAAGATAATAGTCACTGAAATTTACTTTTTCTCATTCGAGCTTTTCCGACCGATGTGAAATCGGTGGGATCAAGTGGGATGTTGACAACACGAAGACATAGCATACGTTGGTCTACTTGGACTGCACCGGTTGCGGAGGAACGCACTCGTAAAATTCTTTGCGTTTCTGCCACTAGTTCCTCATCTGAATCAAAGTTGAATCTTGGATAAGTCTTGTTTTCGATTGGATATCGAGCGGGCGAAGGTGAGACACTTGGAGTGAATTTCTCGTCTCTTGGGGGAATGTAAGTCCCTTGGGATGGGATAGCTACCTGATCAGGTGCAGCCTCAATTTGATCATTAGGCGTTGCAATGTTATTTCGATTTTGTACCATGTTAAATTATATTGGCATATGATTTATGAAAGATATAAAAGCGTTGAAAAATATTTTCAAGATTTAGGTGTTGAATGGTAGGAGCTTTTAGAGTTTTTGGATTTCCAAAAGTGAAAAAACCAACAATCAAGTTTCTTTTAATTTGGTTTTCCTAAAAACCCGGAAATCTACTTTATGAAAAAAATCAACTAAAAATTAAAAGCCACATTTTTTTGGATTTATAAACTTTTAGAATCCAAAAGCCAAAAACCAAAAACCAAAAACCAAAAACCAAAAACTAATACCATTCAAAGCCTTATATAGAAAAAGGCCCGATAAACGTGGGCTAGTGGCGTCGATAGATGCGGAGTGAACCGATCCAACACAACACTTTATTTAATTTATTAAATACTGACGCATTATTTATAAATGTAATATATCAGTGACAAAAAAGTTTACAAAGAACATTTGCTATCACATAGAGAAATTGTATTATTAGCTTAAAAATGAATTTTCTTCTTACCTAATCAATCAACTAATGATATCAAAATTCCATGTTTCCCGGAAATAGCGAATTTTATATGCATGTAAAAAATATAATTTCGTGTAAATAAAAAGTAATTATATCATCCAACCAATCAGCATTTAATTTATTTATATTAGAAATCCGGTTTTCCCTTTCATCGATTGTTATAAAAGGCTCAATGAAGATGGTTGGCTATAATCAGTCCTCAAATAATTGTAAGCAGACTTTATAATATTCATTCGTGGGGTTAGTCCACATTTCCATACATTATTTTACGCAAAATTAGTTGAAAAGAAGGCTTCCCCATTTAATTTTCTCTGCTGCACTTATCATTTATTCAACGGATTATAACCATTTTTAATCGATTAGTCTACAATTCCATATATCATAATGATTTCAATCGGTCGCCGTTGACCAAACGAATCATACGTCTGTTTTTACATGTGTGTATATATATTTGCAGTGTTCACATTCGCGTTGGAAAATGCGAAAGCAGTCGAAATTCACAAAGTCCATTAATATAAGGACTCAATAAATCAGGAAACAATAAATAGTTTAGGGATTAGGACATAACATATAATTGATTGGTTCGTGGAACTATAGAATAAGATAATGTCCACTGATTGGAAATGTCGTATCTTTCTTTTTCATATTCACTGACTTGTATGCAATAAATAAATAAATAAAATGGTTAGTGGCGATTCCACATTGTTATACAAGATTTAACAAGCGAAATAAGGGTGTCGAGCAACAAATATTTCATATGTAAGCCCGTTTTTCTTTTTGTTAATTATATTGATATTTTTACATTTTTCATTTTTTTTTGTTACTTTAGTAACATTGAGAACGAGATATTTTCGATTGTGATTACGAGAAAAAAAAATAAACAAGGGGAAAGGAAAAAAAACGGAATTAATTCGGAAATATTTATTTAATAGCATGTGAAAAAGAAAAGCAAGAGGACGAAAAACAAAGTTTTAATCAAGGAAAGGAGGAGGTGGGTTCAGTGGATCCTCCAGAGTCCAGACCAATCTCTCTCTCTCTCTCTCTCTCTCTCTCTCTGGGAATTTTAAAACTGGAAATCGAAAATCAGGAAGCTACTGTAAGAGAAATCAAAACCCAAGAGCAGAAGAGTCATGGTAAATCCACAAATGGAAAAGAGTATCGTTTTCTTGTTCGAGTGATTGGAAAATTCTTTTTTTTTTTTCTTCTCAAACGGGTAATCTTTAAAATTTGTTTTAGAAACGCTCTGCTGTTCTTCGGAGAACAGATTCGATCCCAACAATTACGCCTCATAATGGTTTGTTCATTGCAACCATTGATGATTGAAAAAAGTGCATCCTTTCTTTAAATGGGTTCTCTTTGTTCTGTTTTTTTTCTCCTTCCTCGGAGTTTTCAAATCCAGTTGCGGACATTTGACAAGGCTCGGGAAATTGATTTCAGTTTGCGATTGGTATTTTTGGTAATTCGGGCAATTGAAATTTGTTTTTTTTTTCAGATTTGAGTTTTTTTTATAAATCAGGTCGGGAAATGCTCTGTTTTGAGTTCCGACAACGAGCCGGATTGGGTTAAGAACACTTCTGAATGATTAATCGCAGCTTCTATCATTGTCGTTACGACTCTGCTTTCAGAAAACGATCAAAACTTTCGTTTGTTCCTCTTTTTTCTTCTTCTGGGTTTTCTTGTTCCAGAACAATTTTCGCCATTAATGGCCACTGAATCTGATTTCATTTTTAAACTGTCTCATCGTCTCTCTCACAGAGCATAATTACAGTAACTCCTCCTGGGTACTTTTGTTCCTCTCTCTCTCTCTCGTCTCACCGTATTCCTCGCCATTAATGGCATCTGTTTTTTTTTTGGGTGCAGGGAGGTTGGGGAGGAGAAGAAGAAGAAGACAACAGGTGGCCGCCATGGCTGAAACCTCTGCTGAGAGAGAGATTCTTCGCGCAATGCAAATCCCACACTGATTCTCACAAGAGCGAATGCAATATGTACTGCTTGGACTGCACCAATGGCCCTCTCTGCTCTCTCTGCCTCTCTTTCCACAAGGGCCATCGCGCCATTCAGGTAAACCGGCTCGGTTATGTCCGGTGCGATTCCGGTTTAGGTTCCTCGGAGAAGGAAAAACCTCCCGAGTCTTCTTTACACGAAATCCACCAGTTTCGGGTTGCCAGATCTTCGATTCTGGTCACGGGAAAAGTCTCTGTCTTTGGTTTTTGATTACTGTTTGAAACATCTTTTTAGGTTGTTGTCGGGGTTTGATCATGTGTTCGTGTTCTTTTTTTTTTTTTAATTCGGTTTACGAGGAATTCAGGCGTTTCATCCACAACAAAAAAAATTGAAAAAATTCAGATCCAAAAATGTCAGCTTTTTTCTGTACATACGTTTTACCTTTTTGAATTAAATGTTGTCTGTTTATTAACTGAACCCATCAGTCACCAATTCCAGATCTCTCATACTATGTAGTTTCTCCATTTGCCCCCTCGGGAAATGAGGGAAAAGTGATGGAATTTTCCCGAGAAAATGTGGGAAAAACACTCGATCAGGGTCTCTCGAGTTTTGGTGGTGATTCTCAATCTGGGTTGTTTTTTTTTCCTGGTTCAATGCAGATAAGGAGATCATCGTACCACGACGTGATTAGGGTTTCAGAGATACAGAAGTTTCTGGACATAACTGGGATTCAGACATACGTCATAAACAGCGCTAAAGTTGTCTTCTTGAACGAGAGACCTCAGCCTCGGCCAGGCAAAGGAGTCGTCAATACTTGCGAGGTCTGTTTCCGCAGCCTTGTTGATTCCTTCCGCTTCTGCTCCCTCGGCTGCAAGGTACGTCCTCTTTTTCTTTTCTCGGGAAAATCCGGGGGGAAAGTGAAAGAAACTAGGGGAAAACACAGGGCGAGTGATTCCGGATCTTTTTTCTGTCCGGTTGACGAGAAAACGAAAGAAAATTCAGGGTCAATGCAAGAAGCTTCATCCCTAAGCAAAAACCACATGTTCTTGGGTTTCCACGTTTTTGGAAAAAACGGGGAAAAGTACTTTGAAATTTCCAAAAGCACTATCCCTCTTCACTGACTTTTAAAAATATATATATTTTTTTTCGATCAGATAAATGGAACGTCCAAGAATTTTCAGAAGAGAAACAGCGTGTCGGATTCGGATGATTCGTACAGCAGCAACGGTCGGAACAAGAAGAAGGACGGTAACATAAGCAGCGGCAGTAACTTCACGCCGTCGACGCCTCCTCCAACGTCTTCAAAGCGAAGGAAGGGAATTCCCCGTCGTGCCCCTTTCGGGGGATTCGTCGTGGAGTACTAAACAAGGGTAATATAGTAACTTCACACTTGTATTTACCGGCTTTACGGGTGTATATGTGTATGTATGTATATATCTATGTACATGCATGTATCATATAATGTAATTTTAAAAAAAAAAAGCTTTAACATCACTAGAGTAGATTCGAAGTGGAAAGGAATATGAATGTAAGATATAGAATAGAATGGATGGGAATAATGGTTTCTAAACAAAAGAGTGAGTGATACATATATATATATATACTGCTTTGTATAGTTTGGTTCATGGACATAATTGTAAATATAGAATAGTTAAGTGAAAGAATGATTAGTCGTTTGTGGGAGTGAGATCTTATGTATGCAAGTGGGAAATGAAATAAAAGCATTTTCCTCCACCAAACTCCTTTTTTTTATGTAAATCTATTTTATGAAACTATTATATATATATATTTACGAAATTGACTATTTTTTAAATAATATTTTGATCAGTTGTTAATAGTCGCGTTTTTTTATGAGCGTTGTCCGGATGATTTAGCTCAAAAATCATGTGTGGCGAGCAATTACATATACACTTTGTAAAATTAAAAAGAAAATCACATATAAATATCTAAATTTTTACAAAAATCTAAAATAAATATTTGAACTATAAAATTTTTATATAAATATTTGAATTTTTCTAAAATCCTACATAAATATCTAGATTTCTGAAAAATTTCCGAATAAATCCAAAATCTATTAATAACATTACATATTTTTATTTTAAAACATATGAGATTTGTATTTATTTAGATTTTTTTAAAATCTAGGTATTTATATAAGATTTTTAAAAATTTAGATATTTATATGAAAATTTTATAATTCAGATATTTATATAGAATTTTCATAAAATTTTCGGTATTTATATGTTATTTTTTTTAAATATAACAGAGAGATTCATATCCTCATCGCATGATTTACAAGTATAAGCCACGTGTCGATTTACGGTTGGTTGATGGTGATGATGGCATGCGTGTGTCATGATGTTTGCCAAACCCACCAACGCGACATAAAATTGTTTGACCGATTGTCCAACATCAATTAAAATAAAAATAATGCGGTGGTCATTAAATATTATTATTATTATTAGGGGTGATAATTATAAGGTCAATTGGGTAATTAATAAGGGCTTGATTGGTTAATCAGGGAATTGGTGACAAACATCTCCAACTTTTTCACCGGCCATATACATGAGAATTTGTCGTCTTCATTAAAATCATATTTTAAATCAGTTAATTACATACTCTTATTTATATAACTAAATATACGACCCTAAAAACTTAAATCTTTATAAGGAAGGTCATCAGACACATATTAAGCTTCATAACTTGCCACGTGTCACCATGACCTGTCAACCACTTGAGATTCCACTTGAGATTGGGGAGGAGGAGATAATTCCACTTGACACTGAGTGTTCGATTTCTGGTCGGTGAAGAGTGAATAATTTTTGGATTTATATGATACATATACAAAGACTGTTATCGGGTTGGAGATTTACCTAGTTAGGACACCCAAAGAATAGCAACTACGCTACTACGTTATAAAAAAAAACACGAAGAAAAGAAGACCAGCCATCCCTTTAGTTAAAACGAAAAAGAAAAAACAGGAACAGAGAGAGGGGAGATGTCGGCGTCGAATCTGGACCTACACGA
>NW_010965451.1:1630150-1642649 GCF_000463585.1 Tarenaya hassleriana
ACACGACAAGATGAGGGGAGCAAGCCTTTAGGACCCACCACGACCCCGGCACCGTTTCTCCGCCGCCTCAGAACGAACCCACTTTCCGATCGAAGAGACAAGACGGCGGAAGAGGAGGAGAGGCGGTGGATACGAACAGGATTCCGGTGACGGACGAGGCGCGCCATTGCTTCAACCGGTATCTACAGTACCACAAGTAAGCATCAGCTAGGAATTTTCAAAAGCAGTGATTATGATGCATAAAATAAATTATGTTATTAATTTGAGGGATTTATCTTTCAAGGTCTTCTTCTTTTTTTATAAAATTTTTAAAAAATATATTGGGCGGTGTGTGTAGATGTCTGGAAAGGAAGGGCAGGGATGAGAACGAGTGCAAGAACTTGGCAGATTACGTGCGTTTGTTATGCCCTGCAGAATTGGTGATTTGTTTTTTTTTTTTTAATATAATTAGACAATAATGAAATATAACTATTGTTTTTTTGGGAGACACTTAATTTAATTTTTGGAAATTATGAAATCTTAAATGTTGATGCTTCACAGGTGGAGAGATGGGACGAGCAGAGAAAACATGAACTTTGCCTGCTTCTATATAAAGGGATTGACATTGTCTCCCTCCACTGCTTGATTTGGAATTATATCAAAAATATCCTTAAAATGCTACTTCTACTTCAACACCTACCCTTGTGACCATGTGACCAATGTGACCGAAATATAGTGTGGTCACATATTGATCTTATTGTTCATAACGTTAAATTTATGATGTTTTAATCAAATGATTAGTAAGATATACAAGGTATGAACATAATGAATTAGTGTGATCACCATAAATTTAACGTTATAATCGATAAAAATCAAAATGTGACCATACTATATTTCGGTCACATGTGACCAGGGTATGTGTTGAAGTAGAAGTAGCATTTTAAGGGTATTTTTGATAATGCCCCGTTTGGCTCTTCCAATTTTTTTTTTTTTTTTGTTATAGCTTAAATTCTACGGTATGTGCATTGGAATAAATACCATAAAACTATATTTCAATTTTACTGAGAAAACTTATGATGTTCAAAAAATATTAACGCTGGTAGTCATATATCTAAGGAATTCAAACTTCCAATTGATAGCGGTCCAAATTACACGCCGATTACAACTGCAACAAAAAAACCCCGATGAATTCTAGGGGGAAAAAAGGCATCTATTTGTCCGATTAAAAGATGCATAAACATCGTCGAAACACATCTCAAGAACAGACTCTTGTTTTTATTTTACCTTTCGAGAATCGAAAAAGACAATACCTGAATGCTTTCTGTCAGATCATAAAACGAGGATAAAAGACGATAATTACCTGAATTAGCCGGTGAGGGCTGCGTTAAGGGCACTGTGAACCTCAACTCCAATCTGGGCCTCGGCTTTTTCTAACTCAGTGGTGGCTGAGCTGAGCTTCTGAGTGAACTCGGCTAGTCCCTGCTGGACGAGTGCCGGGTCAATGCGGTCGAGCGGAACAGCCTCCACTGCGATGATGTCAGCCACGGAGTTGGCGTGGATGAAAGCAAATCCACTGCTGAGGAAGTACTTCTTCACATCATTGTCCTCGTGCACAGACAGGACGCCGGGTTTCAGTTCCGCGATTGTGGGAACGTGTCCGGGCAACACACCCATTTGCCCGGTGGTTGCTGGGATGATTACCATGTCGACCTGTGGAAAAGGGCTCGAGAAATTAGTCGTTAGCATTACATTCGTGTCAATAAATTTTACTAACAGAGGCAGGAAGAACAATATCTAGATGCTATATAGAGAGCGTGAACTTGTTGAATGGATGGCAAACAATGAGTATAAAGGAAATTTTCCAATAGCAGCGCATTAACACAGACCAATCAATGGTTCTACAGACTTCAAAATTCAAAATTGAAATAATTTAACGTTGAAAGGCCGAAGTGGGTGTTCTTGAGAAATGAATGCCAATAAGGGATGAAGGAAACAAATGCATATGAATGCTGAATGCTGAATGCGGAGTACAGCCGAACAGACCACAGGGCATGCTGCAAAATACAAGCGGATATCTCATGTTTCTTCCCAAATACATCGCATGTAAAAACACCAAAAATCTAGACACTTGACAATAAGCTGATACATAGTGAGCAAAATCAATATGCATGAAACCAAAAATCACGAAGGATGTCGGCAGGAGACAAATGGCAACGCGATAAAACAAGCCATGTATTCTACAAAAATGTACCATTCACCAAGGCGATGTATATTACTCACAAATTCAAATGATACACCCTAAACAATCAGCTAAGAGGGCCTAACTATTGGTTAAACCATGAGCCATACTCGCTGATATCAAAGCTTAACAACGGTGAAACCAATTGACCACAGCCACAATGATGAGCTATTAACCTAAACTGGTCTCAGTGATAAACCTGATCTGATATGTTTTCCCATGTTCGAACACAATATGAATCAGATCAATTTAGCCGGCAAAAATGTATTCTGTTTCTTCACGTCGATTATTGAATATTTGATCCAAAACCAGCTCTAAGAACCTAACTCCTAACCACGAATCCTTCCTACAAACATCAGATCAATAGATTTGAACTAATATCATACAGCATCGAACCAGCTCTCATTTGCTAAATACTTCAGATGAGAAACCTAATCAGTGGACTTAGCCATACAATCGATAAAAAAAAAATGTCAACATAGATCAATCAAATAGACGCGACGGCGAAACCTAAAGTCAAAATGAGAGAAATGCGAGAGGGCGAGGGCGAACCTCTTTGCCGGAGAGCTCCGATGAGTAAGGAAGGACGAAATTGACGGTGAGCTTGGTCGGTAGAGTCGCCGGAGTAGCGGGACGAGGCTTCATGAAGGAGAGAGGAGTCTGGGGCGGATCCAGATTCGGCGCCACTTTCTTCCACGCATCAATGAAGTTTGAATCGACGGACGAGGAGGCGGGAACATCGCTAGAGAACGATCGCACGGCGGAGGTGCGGCGAGCCAGGATGCGGGCGGTTTGCCGGAACATTTTGCGGCGGCGGTTTCTTCTTGATCGATTAGGGTGCGTATTTGTTTCCCGACTTCGATACCCCTTTGGGCCTTGTTTGATCTCTCCCTGTCTTGCTTCCTTTTTTTTTTGGCCATTTCCTAAGTTTTTTTATTTTCTTTTTTTTTCTCCATTTTTCATTGTATTGGTCGGATTTAATTTAAAGTTTCATGCAGTTTCGCTTGTATATAATATTAAAAATATTACAAATTGAAAAAGTAAATTTTTGGAGGATTTTCATATAATTTAAAAAATCTTCAAAAAATATATAATTTTCAAACTCACACTGGTGAATTTATGATTTCATAAGTAAATATGTTCAAATAAATTTTGAAAATAACCGTGGTTCTTTCTCTCTTTTTGGGCTTGGGACATTAAAGAAATTATAATTTTGGTTAAAAAAGAATTGAGGAATGTGATCTTGTTTTGGGCTTTGACCAAAGGCCCATAAGGAGGTCTAGATTACACAGAGTAATCTCTCCCTTGACCTGCCCGGAAATCGAGAGAGAGACAATATATATATATATAATGCGTGTGTGTGTGTGTGTGTTTGAACGAATCTAAATAATTGGACCGTTCCCTTCGTCTAAATTTTCAACATTTGTAATGTCTAATGCAATTCGCATAGTTGACCATTTGTTCATATCGTTATATGTGTACCCTCCACGTGGTTTCTGTAAGTGGTACTTATCGTATCGTATCATCTCCACGTGAAATTGACATATAAAACACCTTCACAATACGTTAACATGAAAAAGATAAACCCTGATATCGTCGGACTTGAATCGGATTTCGGATTCGAGTCGGACAGATTTGAAAGTTCGGTATTTTAAAAAATAAAAATAAAATTTACAAAAGATTTATGTGGTTCGGTCCGATACAAGCCCGGTTTATATAGGATCATGTTTTAGACTTAACTATTTAGGCCCGAAAAAATCGGAGTGACCCGAATCCAAATCCGAAACCTTCGGACCGAATGCAGGCTCGGTCGGACCGACCCGATTGACACCCCTAATTTTAGTATATATATTGGGCTGGTTTTTTTTGTAGGATATTTATGTGGGAAAGGAGGATAAGATCTCTAATTACAATATAACAGACGTCGGCAACATACGTGGAACCATGACTTATGCCCAAAGGCAAAAGAAATAAATAAATTGAGAATTGTCAATAATAAGCTCTTATGGATCTTTTCTAGGGTTCAATCATGACAATTAGTCCGACTAATTATAAGACCACAATTTGTTGATTTCATGACAAGGCCGTATATAATATATAAGCAAATGAAAAATAAAAATGTTAGTATACAACGATATGAGTGTTTAAATAACATATATATAAGCAAAGGGTGATTAAGATCATTTTTTTTTACCCTAGACAACTATTTTCATATAAAATGTTCAGGTATGGTGACGCAAATTTTCCAATGACTAAATTATTCTCTAATCCGATACAAATTATAATTCATCGCATAAATGAATCGGATTGTTGCAAAAAGGGGAAAAAAATTCAAATAATAAAAGCGTATTCTTATTTGCTGCCCAAAGCGTACCTAGCTATGGGTCTAAATCATTATGTAAAATGGTAACAACGAAAATAAAATTTGTTCTAACAGGGAACACTAAATAATTCACATGTGAACCGGCCTGGACCTTCACAATAATTGAAGATAATATTTTCCAACTTCCATCCAAGAATATATGGAATAAATATCCAAAGAAAACATATGATTTGGAACGAAGGACCTGAACTGAACTGTCATTAAATGTCATGGCATGACATGACTTCTACGCATTATCATATGGAGCACACATTGGTCCGGGGCCTCCTCTATATGCGTCGATGACAGAAAACACATCAATTATGATACTCACATGAATATATATATATATATATATACATATAATGTTTCAGTTAAGATATCGATATCATTTGTGGAGAGAAGTGGGTTTCTCTACTTGGTTTTTGTTGTATTTTACAGTCTTTGGGTTATATACATGAATATATATACGAATCATAAGTTCTGATATATGTATATATATATATGTATGTATATTTACCTTTGCATTAAAAAAAAAGGTACCCACTTTTCTTGGTGTGTTAGGTTTTACTGATTCCACCTAGTCACAACTCATAAAAGTTCCTCGCCACAATTCTTGGTCCTAATTCATCCTCCGTTCCAAAATAAATATCGTTTTACGTATCATTTTTCTGTTTTTAAATAGTTGTTATTTTAGATTTTATAGGTGAATTTTAATAAAAAAAATTACAGTTTTATCCATAATTTAAAATATCAAACTTAAATAGAGTGTTAATGTGGATATGATTCAATAAGGGTATATATGATTTTTTTTTTAAACCGTGAAAAAACCTAAAACGATAATTATATTAAAATGGAAGGTGTATAATATATATCTCTAATGAAAACTTCAAATAAATCTCATGTAAAACTCCTTAATTAAACGCACAATATTGATCCACTCTTCATAACCTTTGTATCTCTTTCCAAATAGACATATATTTAAAATTTAGCACTCGAATAATCGGTGCAGAATGCGTTTCCAATATGGAAAGAGTCCTCGAAGATTTTGCATATCTTGGCCATTGCTTTTGGAGATCAAGCGGCACAATGCTGCATACACGCAGCTCAGTTTGTGCGCTTTAAATGCTATTCCCTATAGTATAAGTTTGGCTTCTTGGTCTTAAAGCTTTCTTCTCTTTTGTTTCTTGGATTCTAACCAGAGATATGAAAGAATAAAAGCAGATGGAAGAGAGAGAGAGAGAGAGAGATATTCTTGGGCTCCTTGTTTGGAATTGCATGTGTGTCTCACGCATGATATGTTTATTAATCTTGCTCACTTTCCTTAGTGTGTGCCACTACGTACATATATATATACGTGTGTATAACATGTGGGCACATACATATATATATATACACACACACATATACGTAAATAAAAATAATCGAACCATTCATATTGAAGGTAAGGCAGATTCTCACACTAAAAGAAAAAAGGAGGCAAAATGTCATCTTTCATCCATAAATACGCGCAGGAAGCTGTGGCTGAGAGGGGTGTCAATTTGGGCCCGAGGTCCGAAATCCTGTCCGGCCCGAAAAATAGCGGGTTTCGGGCCGAAGTTTATTGGCCTGAAAAAATTCGGGGCTTTCGGGCCGGAATTTAAAAAAGAAAAAGAAAAAAGGAAAAAAAATACAAAGGGGGCCCGCGGGCCAGTCCGACCCGATCCGAGCACGAAATGCATAGGGCCAGGCTTCGGGCTTAACTATTAGGTCCGAAGAAATTGGGCCGACCCGAATCCGAATCTGAAACTTCCGAGCCAAGTGCGGGCTCGGACCGGATCGGACCGGATCGGATCCGACCAGTCCGATTGACACCCCTAGCTGTGGCAACGTGGTTGGTTACACTGACACAACGATATAATGCATTCCCACCACTATTCCCCGAATTCGGTTCCGATTTTGGGGGCGTATAGGTATATGAGCGTATGCCCGTACGCGTGTGTGTATATATATAGATATAGATATACATATAGCCCTAATGTGTATGCATGTCATTGGGATGAAGGTGTTGCCTCTGTAGAGTGAATATCGTGTATTCCATTTTTTTTTATCGATTTTTTGGTAAGGGGCATTGAATTCTAGTACGTGATAAATTATAAAACACATTTAAGTTCGAAAATAAAGATTGGTGCAAAAAAAGTAAAGATTTAATAATTATAATCTGTGGTATTTTATAGGACAAAAAAGTTTCTTCATTAACGATTTATGTTTTTGTTAACTAGTTTGCATATGAATGGTTTCATGGGTTTAGTTTACTACAAGCCCTTGTTTGCATTAAGACGATCGATCGCGTATGAATCATAAAATCAACGTCGTACGCAGTGGCTGATCTACATCATTTTTAGTTGGGGGCATAATTTTATTATGATACATTTAATATGGGGGCATTTGGTAATTTCTTTTAAAATGTTATAAAATTTCTACATAAATTAATTTTTTTTACTTAGGTAACTGGGGGCATGTGCCCCCGTTAACATTGCAGATGGGTCCGACCCTGGTCGTACGTACGTATGTATGTAGCCAGGAGTTGGTGGTCTGGTGGTTGTGGAAGCACAGAGTGCTAGCCATGTACAGAGTTCGAATCTTGGCAATCACGTATTATAAAAAAAAAATGTATGTATGTATGTATGTACGTACGTACATACGGTTCCACTTTGTATGTATTTGCTTTTATCGGTGACCTCGCGAGCCGAAACGAATTTCCACAACTAGGGATTGCATATATTATCTATTGAGAAATTCGCATAAATGCGTGTCAGTAAATAAATTGATAGTTTTTCAAGTTCAATTCAAATAATATTCTGATTCGTATAGATTAAATATATTATATGGTTAATACTAACGAACAAAACGTGTCTCCATTTGTGTACGTCACTGTTTTTTTAACGCAATAAATACGACCAACGACTACAAAGCCATCAATTTTGTGGGATTCCTGATATTATCACAACCGAAATTAGTATTAATACGCCTTTTTTTACGAATTTATTTTTTTATCAGTTCAAACTTTTTAATTATAGATTTTTTGTTTGCTCCAATCCAAAACAGAATATTTTTCTAACATCCTTGAGTGCAGAAATCCGAATAATCATAGATATCGTTTTCATGCCAATTACAAATAGGATACGGTTACATTGTATTATTGGATCGAAGAAAATTTTATTGAAGTGGACCGTTTTCATGATGACAACTATAATTATTGATGATAATATTGTGAGAAGAAAAACAAATTTGTTAGAGCATATGTTATTATCACTTGTGTTTGTCCTCATTTTTGTTATATATATACATGAAAGATTCCCTGAAAATGTGGACAACGCAATGGAAAGTTATAAATCGTTTAAACACGTAAGTGGACACAAGAGGGAAGAGCCCATCAACTTCCTCAATGAATTATCATAGCATATGCTTTTCATTTTCTTTTTCTTTTTATTCTTTGCAATTTAAATTTAGCTTTTCATTACAACGGTACATCTTTTTAATTCTAAATACATGCGATATACGGTACTGTTTATAATATCTTAAGATAAATGCAAATTCAAACCCAACAAAAGATTATTGTTCTTGGGGGAAAAAACTATTATTTGAATTATTTTTTGGGCAGATTTCTGTGATTTTTTTGGTAACGGTGTTAAGATTAAAAACAATATATATATATACACACACACACACATGTACATATATCATCCATAATTAAGGGTTATGTGTGTGCGTGTGTGTATATATATAAGTTGGTGATCATATACTCATTGCTGGGATAAAAGGCTAGGATAACCATGTTGGCAAAAAACAAATGTTTTTTTTAATAACTGGATTGGGATGGAGGATAAGAATTTATGGCTATCGATTTAATTATATGAATAATTAAAGAATTGGTTAAGTTAATTAATTGCAAAGTGAGATGAGGAGTCGACCCTTATGGGTTTTGATGGGACCGAACTCAAAGACAAAGTTGCGTGATGCCATTACCATACCGACCGACTATGCACCTCTCCTATTTTCCTTCACTTTCATGTATTCTTTTTTTTTTTAAAAAAAAAAATTGTTTAATAATAATAATAATAATAATAATAACAAATTAAAAATCGATTTGGTCCTCTCCCTATTTGCCACGCCAAAATTATTAGAGTTGAAATAATATGCTGCTTCGGTTTGGGGGAAGACCAACCATCCCCACTCAATCTCCATTCAACTTTATCACATTTATTTTCTTTGTTATAAAAAAAAACTTTATCACATTTGTATTCATACGCATTTCAACTAAATTCCTTTGGTTCTTTTTCTACTATACTAAATCGATATATATATTATATTTAGTTGAAATAATAATGTTGCTTCTAATACATCTTAAAAAATTAGATTTTAAATTATATAATGATTTTTTTTGGGTTTGCAGCTGTTAATAACAATATAGGGTTTTTGTGGTTATTGGTTTAAAAATATGAGTTGTATGATCTATATAGTTTGCAAAACGACATAAAATTTTTGCATATCTCTTACGAGAACTTGAAGTGAGGCACAAATTGGTTTGCAGGGGATATAACATTTATTTATAAAATCCATATTTACGAGTAACACAAGATTTTATAAATTTCAGAAATTCATTATCATAGTAATTATTTATCTTTATCTTCCCCAATATCTTAAGGACAAATTTCCAGGGTCTAATTTAATCAATTTTCACACCATACGAGAACTTTTTCATGTTATATTTTAATGGTATAGTTTTAATTCACGTGGACGAGGGTTTTAATATCGCAAGAGATTTGTCAAATCAAAGATTCCTAATGTTCAGATTTTAAGGTTCCGAGATGTCGCATTGGTAATTGATCGTTACAAAATTGGTGACTAAAATCACGTCTTCCGAAATTTAAAAAACATCTTAACCTTCAACAAAAAAAAAACACATCTTAATAACCCGTCTCATCTTTAAATTGGACTGTACCGACCGAGTTATCAATGTTTGTCACGTGGTTTAAATTCACATGGACCGACGACGCCGTACTTTCTCCCGCCATTCAGAATACGCAAATATAATGCAAATAATTCGAGTATTCACGATATAACAATTATTTTTAATAAGCTATAAAAATCGCAAACAAAAAAATCAAAAATAAAAAATAAAAATCGGATGACATAACATGCAAAATATATTCTTATTTTAGGTTTAAATTCAAAGGTAGAAAACAATATTTATCATAGCTAAATGTAAATTCTGGTGAATTTTCTTATTATAAAAAAAAACAAAAATAGGGCGATGAGATGTCGCCGACTAACTAATAATAAAATTAAATAGGATTTGGGTGGTGATGGTGGGGTTAAGGATTGGTATAATTTTTAGAAATAATTAAAATAATTAGAATTGGGGTGGGGAAAGCGTTGCTGTCTAATGAATGGTCTAATGATGTTATCTAATGTGCTAAGAAAAGAAACACATGTAATCAAACATAAGGCAAGTTTCAGACACATTACGGTTAGGGGCCTTTAGTTTCTTTTATATTTATCTTTTTCAATTGTTTTTATTTTAATTTTATTTTCTTCTTACGGAATAATTATGCTGTTTGTTAAATCATACAATGGAAATATCATGAAAATAGACAAAGGGAGTAAGTAATTGCATAACGTTTTTTTCTCACAATCATTTCTTATCTTGTGGGATTAATCTAACGATAAATAATAAATTTTTGTTTAGGATAGGTAGCGTTAGGAAGGATTCAATTAAATGATATGAATTTTTAAAATTAAGTTAAATAAATGTATATTCAATCTAAAAATGATAATAATATCTATTAAATTTTTTTAAAAATAAAAATGGAACCACACCGAAATTCAGATTGAATTTAGAATCTTAGATATATAAACTTAAACAAAAACCACATTTAGGTCCCATAATCGACAATTAATTTTTCTTAAAATATCTGTTTTGCATGGTGCCAGAAAACATATTTGCTATATATATATATATATATATATATATATAATTTATGGTGGATGATGGGATCATGGACCATATCATGATAATAAATAATAGACAAACAGCAGGCAAATAAAATTAAAAAAAAACTGTAAATTGTTTTAACATTCCACTTTTAGGATAACTACAAATGTTCATTCGATTATGGTTGGATTTTGTTTGATCGCTCACATTGTCAATAATTAGTGGGATCTATTCTTATTCACATATTTTTTAGTTAAGGACGAATGGGAATCCATTCTCAGTGACGTTTTTGCATACTCTCAGCCAAAATTATTAAATCTGTTTAAATATGATATTCGTCCGTTACATAAACGTATATATATACATATATATAAGATAATATCAATCAAATTTTTACCACCCATATATATTGTTTAACCCCCGTCAATAAAAATCACTTCCACGTGATCAGGTTCGGTAAATAACTTTTTACCGGACCAAATATAAAACTCCACAATAATTAGAAATTCCGCTTTCTTTTTCATTTTCTTTTTTGGAATTCGCGAGAGTAATGGCGAGTTTGAACACAGAGAGAGAGAGAGAGAGAGAGAGAGAGAGAGAGAGAGAGAGAGTCGTCCTGAAGAAAAGCCAAATAATATATACCCCACGCGAAGAAGAACATGAAAGAGCAAATACCAAACCAACCGAACCTCCAACCAAAAAAAAAAAAAAAAAAAAAAAAAAAAAAAAAAAAAAAAAAAACTAAAGAACGACTCGTTCCATTGCTTCTGTCTCATCTCTCTCTCCTCTCTCTCTCCTTTATATACCATACGTATATAGAGCGAGAAAAAAACAAGAGGAGAGAAGATAAAAAAAGAATCCGGACACACAGAGTTCAAAGACTTTAAGATGATGATGATGGAGGATCATTAGGTCTTCGTTTTCCCGATATTTATTTTCTCTCAACAAGGTAATCGAAAAACGACATGGCTGTTCAAGCTCAACACCCTTCGAATGGCCTCTTCCCCAACAGGTTCTTTTCCCCCTCCCTTTTTGCTTTGTTTTTCTGTTCGAATCATTTTGGATTTTTATTTTTTGAAATTGTTTCATGAGCAGAAACGGGCAAGAGGGACATGGTTTCTCATTGCAGCCTCAACAGGGAGAGTTTCTCGATCAAACCCACATGCTGCTCAACAATGGAGGTTCGTAAAGTTTGGATATTTTCCGTCGAAAAAATTTCGAATTTCGGAATGTGCACTTGTAAACTTCACACGAACATCTGCGCGTTTATAGGTTCTAATCCGGGAAAACGAGGAGTTGAATCGACGGCTCCTCAGGTGAACAGTTACCATTTTTCTCAGTCTCCTCAAGTTATAGGTCTCTCTCTCTTGCACAGCCAACATTATCACCGGCCACCGGCCCCGGCGTCGGCGCCGAACATCGTTTCCACCGGTCTCCGATTATCCTCTGGCGAAGACCAGCCGCAGAATTTTAATGGTCGGCTTCGGCAGCAATACCGATGCGAGAATCAGAATCTTGTCTCGAGTTCTTCTTCTGGGGTATTGTCTGTGTTATATGAAGATTTCGATGCTCAGATCAGCCGGCAGCGCGAAGAAATCGACGAATTTCTTCATGCCCAGGTTTTGAATCCGTCTAAAGCGAATTGGGTCTCCGTAAAGCTCTGTTTTTTCCCCTTTATTCCGTTCTTTTTTCTGATCGGAGAACGCGGTAACTTTACGTAGGCGGAGGGCCTGAGGCGCACGTTAGCAAATAAGAGGCAGAGGCACTACAGTGCGCTCCTACGCGCGGTGGAGGAGCCCTTGGCGAGGAAGCTGAGGGAGAAGGAGGCGGAGGTTGAAAGTGCCACGCGCCGCCGGGAGGGGCTGGAGGCTCGTGCTGCTCAGCTGACGGCGGAGGCGCAGGCGTGGCAGGCGAGAGCCCGGGCCCACGAAGCGGCTGCCAT
>NW_010965451.1:1642666-1670546 GCF_000463585.1 Tarenaya hassleriana
GAAGGCAACCGCAGCGGAGGGGCTAATGTGCGCCGGCAGCGGAAGTGGGTTGGAGTCCGGGACGGAGGACGCGGAGTCTGCTTACGTGGATCCGGACAGAGTGACGGAGGTTATGACGTCATCTCCACCGTGCAGGGTTTGCCGGAGAAGAGCAGCGACGGTGGTGCTTTTGCCGTGTCGGCATCTGAGCCTCTGCCCGGAATGTGATCGGTCAGCTTTGGCCTGCCCGGTTTGTCTCTCGCTGAGGAACTCAAGCGTTGAAGCTGTACTTTGTTGAATGGGCCCAAGTGTAGGCCCATTAGGTTCTTTTCACGGTACATAGAATTTTGTGGAGACCCAAAATAATCGGATAATTACGATTTACGAGTGTTTTTTATTTTATTTTTCCACATTTCATTTGTTGGGTATTTTATAAATTTTTCTCCCATCTCAATTTTGGTATCCCTCTTGAAGTGAAATTACACTAGACGTAAATCATTTTAGAATCTTATATCTATGGGTGATTCTATTTTACTTGGAAATATATTCTTACATTTTATTTTTTTATATTTTTCTGTGATTAGTCGATATTGCCTTTGATATATAAAACAAAACATTGGTTTATTTAATGATATTATCAAGTACGCGAATAAAATTTGACACTTTAAATCAGGGGTGGGGTTTGGGCAAAGAAAACAACACAAGAGAGTACCAAAATTCTAAACTTTCTTTTAGGCTTTAATTTCTAATCAAAACCTACATTTGGGTTAAATATTCAATACAAAGAGATTATAATTTAATTACGTTGGATATAAAAGGACAAAAAAAAGAGAGAAAAAAATCTTAATGCTGTAAGGGAAAGCTGGATTCAGATTTGGATGTCACATGGCCTCATGCCTACCCACCACACTCTTCAATGCATGCTCCACTAAAGTTTAATTTTAATTTTCAAAAAACATTGGGGATATCTAAAAAATGGAATTAGTACAAAATCTCCTATGAATTTAGTTGTCTCTGTGGTTTCTTCTTCTTTTTTCATAAATCATAAATTAATTATTTTTTGAATGTTTATATACTACAATGTTTATGTTATATTATCTGTAAAATAAGACAAATAATAAAAATTGTTAATTAAATTTATGATATTTTTTTTCAAAGGTTGTTGTATTGTATCCATCACTTAAATTTATTAAATCGTCATAATTAATTTATACAATAATCGATTTTCGTATTAATTGTTATGTTAAGAAATACAATAATCGATTTTCGTATTAATTGTGATGTTTTGGAATCTAGGGACGTTAGGTAAAATTTCTGTTTTTTTTTTAATTCAAACTAGGTAATAACCCGCGCGCATCGCGCGGACTAAAAATACGATCATATTTTTTTTAAAAAAATATTATTAATTTTAAAAATAATATATTTTGTTATTGGTTTTATAATTTATATTCTGATTTTTTTTGAAAATTTTAGGATAAAAAAATATTGCAATTTTAAAAAATATTGAGTTTATATTTATATTTTCATGATTTTAATATAAAATCAATGGGTTTTTTCGTTTACATAACTCGCATGCGAGATTAAAAATATCTACATTTTAAATAATATTATTATTAGTTTTGAATTTAAAGATAATATATATATTTTGAATTTATATTTTATATTATTAACCAAATTAGAATTTTTTTCGAAAGTATCGAGTTTATCGGATGATATATTTTTTTGATGATGATATATTTTTTTTATGAGAGAATGTGAACAATTTCGATAAGTTTCTAAAAACACATTTAAAACAAAAATCTAGGAGTGTTAAAAAACTCGAGTCAGTTACCCGACTCAAATTAGGTCATAAAATTGACGGGCCTAAACCTCAAAAATTGAAATCTGACCGTCCATGCAAGCTAAAATGCGATTCAGATAGGGTTGATTCGGTCCACCGACCCGATAAAATTATAATTATATTATATATATATATACATACATAAATATATAAACATATTCATTCTCAAAATCATATATATATATATAATAGAGAATTATAAAAAAATAAAAAACTTTTTTATTTTGATGATTTTTTACTTTTATTTTTATAGTTTATTTTTTGTTTGTTTTTCTTAAAAGAACCCATAGAAACGGATTTCAGCCCAATGTTATAAACCCGCACATGTTTCGGGTCAGACCGATCCAATTCACAATTCTTTGGGTTTGTGTCTGACCCGACCATTATGACACCTCTACAAAAACATAGCGATACCTATGATCCTATGGAACTCTTATCCGACCAAACTCATATTTCACATTACCTCCCCTTAAAATCTTAATAATTTATACAATTTTCGTTGGACTCATTTTAGATTTATAAAAATTAACATAAATATTAATTAAAAAAATATTTATTATATTCTAACGAATGATACTTATGTATTTATTTTCCAAAGTATAATATAATATGCATTATGGAATTGGAATACTACGTTCATTTTTTTTACAGAAAAATGATCCTAAAATGACACTTGTTAGAAAATTCAAAAAACTATAATAAACATATCATATTGATTTCGACAACAACACATTATATCATATTGGATATATCATTTACAAATAAAAATATCATTATATTTTGCATATAAATTCATATGTTCGTTTTCTAAAATCCAAAGTTGTTTTATAATATATTTTGACCATGAAAAATTTGTAATAATTGCATGTGATAAATTTGAGAAGATGATAGTATTTCTTTTTGAAGATAGTTAAAATAATCTTTAAATACAATATTGGTTCATATGAAATATCTTTTTTAGTACGTTGTACCTATAACTAATATGAATTGGAATACTACGTTCATTTTTTTTACAGAAAAATGATCCTAAAATGACACTTGTTAGAAAATTCAAAAAACTATAATAAACATATCATATTGATTTCGACAACAACACATTATATCATATTGGATATATCATTTACAAATAAAAATATCATTATATTTTGCATATAAATTCATATGTTCGTTTTCTAAAATCCAAAGTTGTTTTATAATATATTTTGACCATGAAAAATTTGTAATAATTGCATGTGATAAATTTGAGAAGATGATAGTATTTCTTTTTGAAGATAGTTAAAATAATCTTTAAATACAATATTGGTTCATATGAAATATCTTTTTTAGTACGTTGTACCTATAACTAATATATGAGTTCAGTGATCATATTAGATTGTATTTGGATTTTCGAAAGTTCAAATGTTTGATTTAGGGATAAAAAAAATCGGATCGAAAAATATATGAAAATATATATTCGTCTTGAGTTTGGGCTAAAAAAGAATATATTTTTTAAAATCAAATTAGTTGTGTGAATATAAAGTAAGAATTGGATATAAATAAAAAAAAATTTGATTATTATATATTTCAAATGGATATTCAGTTGTTTATTTTTGTGTATCAAGCGAAATATATTTATATATGACATATGATAAGTAGCGATGGCATATGATAGTGATAGATTGATATATATATTCTTTGTTGAAAACATGCAAGTAAAAAAAGATTGCTATAACAGAGAAATTATATGAGAGTGTGTAAAATCCGATTAACGAATAAACTGGTCGGTTTTACCGAAAGCTTTCTATTTGTGTTTCACATTTTTCAAAATCCAAGAATTATCATTAAATACTCTATTTATTAAATAAACACGAAAACGTTAAAACAAAAAAGTTAATGAAAACATAGAATTTAGCCAGTTTACATTCGGTCGTAAATTTGAAAAGTTATACAAATTTAGGTAGAGAAATCAGTATAGAGAATCGATTAATGATACCGGTTTAAATTTTTATATTTGACCAGTTTCATTGTAATATTCGTTTACTTTACCGGAATGATAAGCAAATGGTCTAATAAAAAATTAGGTTGTAGTCATTCATTTACGCAGAAAATATGTGAGTATTCATTTTTTATTCGACCATATAATTTATATTAACATCTTAATATATTTGTCCATTTTATTTTATTATTTTTGTAGTGGCATATCTTGCATGAGTAACTTTTTTAATTATAACTTTTGTTTATTAAAAAACTACACATAATCAATCTGAAAACATCGATTTAATTTATTTATTTATTTGATACATATTTTGTTTATCCTACATATTATATTCACAATCAGAAAATATAACATTTACACATTATACTAAATATTGATCATAAAAAAAAATACTAAATATGTTCCACTAACCGCAATCCTGTAAAACATGATACTATGTAGATCTATCAAAGCCAAAGATATCAACAACAAAATCAAAGTTTTTTGGTATTTATATTTAAATAAACTATAAATTTGGTTTTTGTAAGATTTCATTTTTATTCTATTATGTAATTTTTTATATTAAAATTTTTTTATATTAAATTAAAATCCAATTTATTTGATAAAATTAATAAAATATAATAATTTTTATTTTAAAAGAGTTCAAATATAATTATATATTACTTGGTTTATTTTGATTAGTTTTTGTTTAATTAAATAGCAAATACATTAAATTTAGGCAATGAACATACAAAAAATATATGGATAGGAATAGAGATTGGTTTGCGTTACATAAATTGTATCAGTAATTATAAAAATAATATGTATTTTTTTTGTGCCTTTTAAATGTAATACGCATGTTTAGAAATTAAAGATTAGTCTTCTAATGTTAGTAAAATCCAGTTTCTCCATTCTAATTCAAGTTATCCATTCTAATTCAAGTTAATATACTTAATACATATAGGCCTTCACAAAATAAAATAATCTTTATGTTACTATAGAGAGAATATGAAAGTTTCATACGTTGAACATGAAAATAATACCAAAATAAATACATTTGTTAAACATTGAATATTTGAATACATGAATAAAATCGATGATCATAAAAAATAAGACATATACATTCTCCCGAAAAATATATTTATATATAAAACAAAATTTAATAGGATTGATTTTAAATTTATAAAAAATCTAAAAATTTGATGGATGAATTACGTATTCTCCCATTATTTTATGAATATCTTTAATGTCTTATATTAATTATTTTGGAATAAGAATGAGTTTATTTTTTTGCAGTAATTATAAATATATTAGCGAATAAATTGGAAAAGAAAATTAATGAATGTATTTAAATAAGAGTGATGACTTGACGTATTCCTCTCATGAATGAAATTGATTACTTAATTTTTAACTTTTGATATTCTCTATAATAGGACACGTGTCATGCCCGTGAGAATAAACTCTACTTTTATATATATAGATAAACCTAGATGAATGTCTATATCATTACAACCATGTTATTTACATTGCAATTTACATGCAACTTTAAAGACTGATTCAAATAAATCTTTATGAATGATTTATATTAAAAGGAATTAAAATAATATACAGACATCGGTGTAAATATTAATTTTTTTTAATAAAAATTCTACCAGCAACCTGATCGCGAAGAAAAGAGGTGAATTGGCTCCGTCGGGGGACGGACAAAGGGTTGACGTGTCAGAACGCCAACGTCCGAGGAAGTGAATGCAGGCAAATCGCGAGTGGGCCCTCAAGGGACCAGTTTGACCAATTAGTGCGAGGTCAATAAATGATTGGGCCTGCGATGTGAAAATGGTTAAGCTTAACGGGCCTTATCTGGGAAATACTTAATGGGCCTGTCCGTGTGTTGTGGAAATACTTAGGCCTGAGAAATGAAAAACTTAAGGAGCCTAAGCTTGGAAATACTTAGTGGGCCTGAGCTGCCGAAATACTTAATGGGCCTTATATGTGGAAAACGTAAATGGGCCTGAGAAAGAAAAACTTGATGGATCTGAGCTGGGAAGCATGAATGGATCTGAATTAATGGGCCTGATCTGAAAATTTTAATGGGCCTAAGGACAACACATATTCGATACGCACGCATGCACGTGCGAATACGGATTGATTAGCTGGCGAAGGATTGAGTTGCATAGCCGTTAGCTGACACGTGCCAACTTGTTAGCCAAGGCAGTCTCGGTCTGCGTACACGTTGTTTGGACCCGGCGAAAACACCCCACCGAAACGACGGCGTTATGAACTTAAGATCAGACGTGGACGGGTGCATGCGTGGTTCGCTGCGCCTCATTACCACCACCAACTGGAAAATCATATTTGACTCTGCGTTTGTCACTTGGTAGGGTATTATTCTCTTTCTCCGTGACAGCCTCTCCATCCATAATATACTAACTAATGCATATTCATATACTAATTTATTTTATCTTTTTATGATTTAAATCTCGTGATTGATTTCTAAATCACTAAAAATCACATTTCAAATATTGGGAGTTTCATATGGCATATTATTGTTTTTTCATATATATATATATGAAAATAGCATAGAAAATGTAAATATGAATGATTTAACATTATTGATATGTTTTGTACTAATACAATAAAAAGAAAAACCTTAGGATTTCATCAACATCCTAATTTTAATTTTATTGTAGAAAACTAGAAATTTAATCTAAAAGAATTAATGATTGTGAAGAGAAATAATTTTTTATTAGTTATATCAAAATAAACGTACGCAATGAAAAATGTTGAAAAAAATAAAAACTTCTAAAATTAAAAACAAGATTGTTACTTATATATATCTCTCTCTGAAAAAAGGAACTGAAATTGAACGAAAATAAAAGATGGTAAAAAGTAGGGATAATCGCATAAAAATACCCGAACTGTTACACTAATCCCAAATAAATACCTGAACTATATAGTTGTCATATAAATACGTAAACTTTTCACAATTTCCACATAAATACCGACTTTTAATTTTTTTTATCAAATCAAACATCCATCCGTTAATAGCATCAATTTCAATCCAAAAAAAGTGATGAGTCAGCAAAAAAAATGATAAGTCAGCATTAAATATTTTATATGCTGATCAATCATCATTAAATATCCAAATATTTTATATGCACTTAGTATTTATTTTTTAAATTGTTATAAAAATCTATACATTTTAAATAAAAAATATATTAAAATATATTTAAAAAGATTTAAATTTAAAACTATAAAAAAATTTAAATTTAAATCTTAATATAAATATAAAACTTAAAAAGATTTAAATTTTAATTTTTTATAATATTTATAAACATTTTAAATATTACAAAGAAATGAATTGATATAGATATTAAATTTAGATATGAAAATATTTATATAGATTATATATCTAAAAATATTTACAATTAGTAAAATGTATTTAATTTTAAATACCCTTTTATAAATTAATTAATTTTTATCCAAATATAAATTATGTATTTTGTTGAAAGTTTATCCATTAAGTAATTTTTTTTATTGCAGATATTAAATAATAGCGTTAAACAATTTTTTGGATATATAAAATTGAAAAGAATTAATTTCAATAAAATATTACTGTATTTTAATTTTATTGTATTTAAATTTATTATTTAAGAAAGATCGAATTTTATTTATAAATTAAACTAAATTTAAATTGGAATAAAAATAAAAATGATTTTAACAAAAATTAAATCACATAAACTTTCAACAAAATTCAAAAATACATAATTTATAATTGGATAAAAATTAATTAATTTATAAAAGGGTATTTAAAATTAAATAAATTTTACTAATTGTAAATATTTTTAGATATAGAATTTATATAAATATTTTCATATTTAAATTTAATATCTATATCAATTCATTTTTTTGTAATATTTTAAATTTTTTATAAATATTAGAAAAAATTAAAATTTAAATCTTTTTAAGTTTTATATGTATATTAAAATTTTAATTTTAATTTTTTTATAGTTTTAAATTTAAATCTTTTTAAATGTATTTTAATATATTTTTATTTAAAATGTATAGATTTTTATAACAATTTAAAAAATAAATACTAAATGCATATAAAATATTTGGATGTTTAATGCTGAGTCATCAATATATAAAATATTTAATGCTGACTCATCACTTTTTTTGCTGACTCATTATTTTTTTGGATTGATATTGACGTGGTTAATGGACGAATGTTTGATTTGGAAAAAAAATTAAAAATCTGGGTATTTATGTGGGAGTTGTGAAAAGTTCACGTATTTATATAACAATTATATAGTTTGAGTATTTATTTGGGAATAGTGTAAAAGTTCGATTATTTTTATGCGATTATCGTAAGTAATTAGCACAGTGGTTTTTGGCTGTCACGAAGTACTCACCAACAGCAGCCGTAACTCCAGCAAAAGGGCAGCGACGGTTAGTGTCACGTGCAGATCATCTGACTCTCACGCAACACGCGGCGAGAATCCAGCTCACTCTCCCGTGAGCTTAACCGCAGGAGATAACTTCCCCCATTCACCTCCGAGTAACTCCCTCTCCATTCCAAAGGCGCCTAGCGTGTTCTTGAGGAAAAATGCTCCTTCGTCGTCTTGAGACTGTCGCACGCTCCTTCGATCGAACTCTGATGATTCCAGAGTTCGCTTTTCTTCAGATTTCTGTTTTTCCGATTTTTGTTTGATTTAAGGGTTTTGTTTCCGTGTTCCTGATCATACAGCATCTGAGATTGTTTGATTTCCGGTTCTCTTAATTTTGTTTGCTCTGAGAATTTTGGTTCCTAGAATCCGAAGATGTTGGAGGATCAGGTCGCGTACTTGTTGCAGAGGTACTTGGGGAACTATGTGAGGGGTTTAAATAAGGAAGCTCTGAAGATCAGTGTCTGGCAAGGTGATATTGTGTTTCTTTTTTTTGTTTTGTTTTTGGATTTGTTCAAAATTGAATTCGAAGTTCAATTTAGGTTTATTCATTAGCGACTGAACTGGAAGACAACGGTATATTGTGAAGGAATGTTGAATTCGTCGGAGCTTTGTTTGGTTGCCATGTTGTTGGAAGAGCATTACTTAGCCTATTGGAAGAATTTCGTTCAGACGTTAGTTTTCTTGAATTGGGTTTTGTTCGAGTTCGCTCACTCGTTAGGAGTCGTTAGCGACAGAAATGACACTCAGTATGTATGGACCTGGAAAACTACTTGGATCCGGTGACAGCTTTAGAACTCGACTTATTATTAAACATTCTGTTCCATTGTGCTTTTGCTGCGACTGTTGGGTGCTTAGTTGGTCTGAACTCTTGAAGTTTTTCGCGTGAATAAATGCTTCAAATGTTTTAGGAATTTGTGTTCATTTGCATGTGTTATGGGCTCGTTTGTTCTTATTTTGTTATGGGTGTTAGCTGATTGTTGACCTCATGTTCGCTTTTGGGCATGCCGAGTTTTTTTCTCACCATTTCTTTTGAAAAGCTTGATTGACATTGTGACTAATTTCAGCGACAAAGCTTGTGATGTCATATGATTGAATAATAGCCATACATAAAACACTTTCGAGTTTGTCATCTGTTGATACATCTCTGGTTTTGCTCAATTTCACAGGAAATGTAGAGCTGACTAATATGCAGCTGAAGCCAGAAGCACTCAATGCTTTGAAATTGCCTGTGAGGGTTAAAGCTGGATTTCTTGGATCAGTGAAACTCAAAGTATGTTGTAGGTTCCTCTATAATGATAATACAAATAATAACAGTAATAGTAGCTATTATTATTTTGTGGAAGTAAAATTCATCAGCTTGAGTACATTAGCTATTTTAACTATGTTTACATAATTCACCAAAATGAGTACTTCCCTCATTGTCACATTGCCTGTATCAACCTTCTTATGCAATCCCACATATCTTTGTATTTTCTGCCTGATTTTTTGTGTGGACTTCTCTTTACGAAACACAGATCTTAGAGTTAGGTAGACCCATATTTTGATTTTTTTTTTCAAAATCACCCTCCTAGGTCCCATGGAGCAGGCTTGGACAGGAACCTGTAGTTGTTTATCTTGACCGTATATTTCTGTTAGCTGAACCTGCAACTAGTGTTGAAGGATGTAGTGAGGATGCTATTCAGGAGGCGAAAAGAAATCGAATACGGGTTAGTAGTATTCTGATTTAAGAATGGTATTCTGTATCTGATTTTCTATCTGAACACAGTGAACTTCTGTTACCTTGTTTGTTTATTTGTGTTGATCAGGAAATGGAGATGAGGTTACTAGAAAGAGCTCGTCGATTAAAAACAGAAATGGTGTGGCCAGTGCACTATTGTAGTAAATAAATTTGGGAAGTAATATTTTGGACTAAGCTAACGCCTATTTTCTCTTCTTCTCTTCAAAGAATAAATCATGGTTGGGTTCTTTGATCAACACAATAATCGGAAACTTGAAGCTTTCAATATCAAATATTCACATCAGATATGAAGATCTAGAGAGGTAAATAGATTATAACATGGACTTGATTATTTTCTTGTTCATCCATGGCATGTTTAAACAACTTAGATTATAAGTGCAGCAACCCTGGCCACCCGTTCTCAGCTGGTGTTACTCTAGAGAAACTCTCAGCCGTAACAGTTGATGAGAGTGGGAAGGAGACTTTTATTACTGGTGGATCTCTGGATTCCATCCATAAGGTATGGAACTGTCCATCAATCTTAAATAGGCAAAAACAGGCTTTTCAGGGTCTACGAATTGCATGGGGTTGTAGAACTCCCTCCATATATGGTCTCTTTAATCAGGTTATTGCTAGATTTGTTTAAAGATTCTCGAATTTTTGTTCATCACAGCAAAGTTAACATGGTGAATTAGTTAGTGTGATATAAGCCTCTTTCGACTGGGATGATGACATGCTTGCAGATCCCTGAGTAAAATGTCTTGATTGACTGCATAAGAAAAGGAGCGCTTAGGCCCAGACATGTACTTTGTTTTCTCCTGTAATCACGATTTTCTGTTGCTATTTTTGCAGTCCGTTGAACTTGATCGGCTTGCATTCTATCTTGATTCTGATATGTCACCATGGCATATTGACAAACCATGGGAGGATTTGCTTCCTTCCGAGTGGGCACAGGTATTGACTTGCAATACTGTGTATTCATTTTTAATTATATTCAAAAATATTTCTGTGCATCCTCATCCTGGATTTAACTACTTGCGCATGCTAATCTTCAGATATTCAAATATGGAACCAAGGACAGTAAACCAGCTGACCGTCTCACGAGAAAGCATTTCTATATTCTGCAACCTGTAACAGGGAATGCGAAGTACTCGAAGTTGCAAACGAATGAACATTCCAACCCTGGACTGCCTTTGCAGAAGGCATCTGTAAACTTAGATGATGTGACACTCTGTTTATCAAAGGTTTAACGTGGTTGTTTAATTCCACTATTCTTTGTTATATTTGGCTCTCCCAATGCTCTTGATTCAATTTAGTCCCCTTTGTCCTCAGGGTGGATACAGGGATGTCATGAAGTTAGCTGATAATTTTGCTGCGTTTAATCAGCGCTTGAAGTATGCACATTACAGGCCACGCGTTCCAGTGAAATCTGACCCAAGATCATGGTGGAAATATGCATACAGAGTTATTTCGGAACAATTTAAGAAAGCAAGGTTCTTAAGGATAGAACTTTGTTATCCTCTTTATCATTGCCTTTTCAACGATGCTAGCTTTCGGTGTAGTTCGCATTGATTTGTGAAGACCACCGTCAGCAATCTGTCATCTCCTTTTCTCAGATTCCGTTTACAGTTTCTGAAATCGTTACTTTTGTGATAGTGGGAGAATGTCATGGGAGCATGTTCTGAAGTATGCTAGTCTACGGAGGAGATATATAACCCTTTATGCTTCACTGCTGAAATCTGATATCAGTAGATCAGTGGTAGATGACAATGAAGAAATTGAGGCCCTTGACCGGCAACTTGATATCGAAGTGATTTTGCAATGGAGGTAAGCTAATCTGTTGCTAATGTAAATGTTTCTTCTCCGCATAAACTACTTTTCTTTTAAGAACCACCGACTTTGTTTCCTTGGCAGATAATATCTTGTGGAAGCTTTTTTTTTCATGTGGGTTTATTAAGTATCATATCTAATGTTTCTATCTTCTTCCTTCCCTCTGTCTTCTCTGTGGAGCTTTCTTTGTTTCCCCTCCAGCCGTTATAACTGTCAAAATTTGGCAAGATTTGTGATTTTTTGTGTGCGCAAATTTCCTCATTTTTTTATAAATTTGCAACCTCCTTGAGATTGTGTTTATTTTTCTTGGTTTTCTATGCAGGATGTTAGCTCACAAGTTTGTCGAACGTTCAATAGAAACTGAAAATTATTTGAAGGCGCAAAAGGCTCAAACTTCATGGTGGCCATTTGGAGGGTAAATGCTCATCTGGATGCTTCTACAAATTCCTAAATTATAGTTCATTCTTGTATTGACATCTGTTCATGTGTGCTTATCGTCAGAAAGAGTCAAGTGTCTGAAGATGAAGGAGAATCAGTTCATTTCAGCGATGAAGACTGGGAACGATTAAATAAAGTCTTAGGGTACAAAGAAGGCGATGATGAACAATCTGTTATCACGAATGTGAAACCTGATGCTCTTCATACTTTCTTGGAGGTACACATGAAGCGTAATGCTTCCAAACTTTACAATGGAGAGAAGGAATGCCTTGCTGAATTATCATGTGAAGGCCTTGATTGCTCCATTAAGCTTTTCCCAGAGACAAAGATCGCTGACATTAAATTGGGAAGATATCGGTTGTCATCACCCAGTGGTCTGCTTGCTGAGGTGGGTTTACCTGAACTTCGGTTTCTTGGTCGCAGAACATTGTCAGTGACTCAGTGGTATCTTAAAACTATACGTTAAATTGTTTTCTCCTTGCAGAGTGCCCCTGCCATTCATTCTTTACTTGCTGTCTTCTGCTATAAGCCTTTTGATGCCAAAGTTGACTGGAGTTTTGTGGCGAAAGCTTCTCCCTGTTATATGACTGTGCGTGGCTACTCTCTGCTGCAATTTCGAGTTGACATTCTTTTTCCTTATGTTAGTAGTTGATTGTGTTTCCATATGCAGTATCTAAAAGATTCCATCGATGGAATTGTCAACTTCTTTGGAAGCAGCACTGCTGTGAGCCAGACAGTAGCTTTGGAGACTGCAGTTGCTGTGCAGGTTCGTACTTAATGTGCCATAGTTTGGGAGTTTTTAAAAGGAGAATATGCTGCCAACAGTCTGTTAAAGAGCTGTGATAATATTGTGGTTACTGCATATAACTGAACACGGTTAGAAACTATGGGAGCAATTTCAGTTAGTTCTTGCTACTGTCAGATGCTTCATGGTTTGTTTGTGTATGATAAATAGAATATATACAAGTGCATGCAACTGTTGTCTTCTTTGCATTGATGTTCATAACGTCATCTCCCTTCCACTTGTGTTTCAACTCTATCTGACAGTATGTTCGATCACCACTGTTTTCAAGCTTTTGAACCATTCTTGCCATGGACCGCATATTGCATCAGATCATTTCAATTATACTAATTGCATGTTTAACTTGTTATGTTAGTCGACTATTGATGAAGTCCGACGCACGGCTCAACAAGGAATGAGTAGAGCATTAAAAGATCATGCAAGGTTTGTTCGTATACTAATATATGGTACGTGGTCGAGGTTTTTTGGCGTGTGTGTATATGGATTGACCCTTGTCCAAAACAATTAGATTTCTGCTGGACTTGGATATCGCTGCACCAAAAATCACAATTCCCACAGAATTTCGTCCTGACAGCTCTCATTCGACAAAGCTTCTTATAGACCTGGGTAATCTGGTCATCCGTTCACAGGTAAACAACAAAAGGTTAATTCTCTTATTTTCTTTCTTTCATCTTTTCTAATTATACATCCTGTTGTTCCAATGGGTGCAAATTTTGTAGGACGATCATAAGCATGGGTTGTCAGAGGAACTGGATATGTATCTGCAATTTGATTTAGTTTTAAGTGATGTGTCTGCTTTGCTTGTCGATGGTGATTACTCCTGGAAACAACTATCTTCCAAGAGCGCCTCCGGCTCTGGCAGCGAAGGCAGTGTTTCAGTTTTGCCCGTCATTGATAAGTGCGGGGTAATCTTACAGTTTCAACAGGTACAATTCTAGACATCTTGCTTTTACTATTTTGGTAAGCAGATTTATGCTTTTATATCTCATATTGTAGTTTCATAGCACTATTCTGCTGATGCATTTTATCTGGCATAGATTCGTACACCTAATCCATCCTACCCGACAACTAGACTAGCTGTGCGGCTACCATCGATAGGCTTCCACTTCTCCCCAGCTCGATACCATAGGTTGATGCAAGTTGCACAGATATTTCAAAATAAGGATGATGAGAGCTCTCACGTTTTCCGTCCTTGGGAAGAAGCTGATTTTGAGGGTTGGTTGTCTCTTCTTAGTTGGAAGGTTGATATCTTTCTCCCCTGCATACTTGAAACGATGTCATAGTCCCCAATTCTTTTTCTTTCCACTTATTACTCATCAATTTCATGAATAGGGCAGGGAAGCTGTATGGCAGCTGCGGTACTCATACCTAGTTGGCCCTTTCATCTATGTGCTTGAAAGTCCTGGCTCAAAATCTTATAAGCACTATTACAGGTCTGATTCTAACTGTGTTAATTTGGTTATGGCAGTAGGCTTAGTGGATTAATAATTGGAATATGCAAATGCTACCATAAAGATATATTATCACAGAAATGGGTCTGGGCCATAATGATCGACATATTGACAAACTCAATATACATATATGTTTTACGTGTTATATATCTCTGGAGTACTATAATCTGATATCTTCAAATATATATACTAGAAACTACGTTCAGTAGCTGTGATATGACCAAATTTTGTGCTTATCGCTTTATGTTGTGCGAGCTGTTTGAAAACCAAATCAAGATTCTATATGAATAATCTGTCCCTGCTCTGTTATGCTCTGTATTCTAATTGCTATTGAACAGATATGAAACAAGGTTGATGAGATGAATTTGCAATTTGTTGCCGTATCATATTTGCCCGAAGTATTTAGCTCTCATTCTTTCGTTAATAAGCTACAGAAAGAAATTCAAGCATACTGGTCCCTGCTCATTTTTCATATCACTGACGCTGGAACTCATGACCCATAGTTGTCTGCTATTTTGCCAAGTAGTTGAAAGTTTCTATTGTTTTGTGCATTCACATGACAGCATCTGTTTGTTTCTAATTGGTGGTTGTGCAATCCCGCCACTTCTTGTCATTTAATGGTTTTTATCCTCTGTAGTCTACGCGGGAAGCATATATACCAAGTTCCCGCAGAGCTGGCAGGGGGAGCAGAGAATGTCTTGGCCATTCGCAGTGCTTCTCGTATCGATGACAAGGTTCTAAACTTATTTTTCCCAAACTTTTATCATATAGAAATAGTTTGCTCCTGCCTTTGTGTGATATGGTTGTAATTTCGTGTTTTTGTACTTTTCTGTAGGTAATGGAGGATGTTAATGCTGTGATATTAATGTTTGATTCTGAAGACTCCAGAAACACATGGCATCGTCGCTTGCAGGGAGCTGTCTATCGTGCCTCGGTAAAATTTATTTTCTCGTACACAAGAATTTTTGTCCCGTTGTGATTTTCCTTATTGGACATGATTCTTCCATGAGACAGTCGAGCAAGATATTACTTATTTAGTGATAATATATTTGTTTACTTAAATTTTCAGGGTTCTGCTCCCATAGCTGGTCTTTCTGATACTTCATCAGACAGCGAGGAATCAGAAACAGACCAGAATGAAAACCAACGTGTGTTTGATTTATCCAAGGTGGAGAGTGTGTTTGTTACAGGTGTGCTTGATGAACTCAAAATCGCTTTCAGTTATGGTCACCAGGTAAATGCAAACTTCTTTGGCGGTATGAAATTTCATTGCTAGTCGAGGTCGAGCATACTTTGACTTATCTTTATTTTCCAGAATGATCTTTCTTTCGTGGCGGTGCTTCTTGCTAAAGAGCGTAAACTGTTTGAATTTAGGGCCATTGGTGGCAAGGTAAGATTTCCGTACTTCCCTTTGATTACATTTCTTGATTCCCTTTCCTGAATCTGCCTTTTCCAAAGCAGGTTGAACTTTCGATGAGAGGGAGCGATATGTTCATTGGGACTGTGCTAAAATCCTTGGAGATAGAAGATTTGGTGCGCCAAACTGGATTAAGTGAGCCTTGTTATGTGGCAAGATCATTTATTCAGTCGTCAGACATACTTCCATCATCTGGAGATGTGAAGAGTCCGAATCTTGAAGGCAGTGATCTTACTTCTAGTGAAGGAGAGGAGAAATTTTATGAAGCACCTGAAACTTTGGCTGACTCCTTCGATTATACATCTCTTAGGATTCCTAGTTTTAGTCGCATTGAAGGATTGCTTCCTGTTGACAGCAAGGTCACGGGGCTAAGCCCTGAGACAAGCGAGTCGCTTGACAGTTTTGTGAAGGCTCAAATTGTGATATACCATCAGAGCTCTCCTCAATATGAAAACATCGATAACCAGGTCTGTACTTTTCTGCTTTTCCATTTTCCAATTTGGAAGACATCATTTGGTTGACGTTGATATTAATGTTTCAGGTTACAGTTACCTTGGCCACACTGTCATTCTTCTGTCGGAGGCCGACGATTCTTGCTATATTGGAGTTTGTAAATGCTATCAATGTCGAGGATCCAAGTTGTGAATCTTTTGATGACAATTCTCCAGTAGCTGGAGGGCATGGTACACCGACAATAGACGGATTTGAAGATTCTGATCTCATGGAAACTAAGGACGCGGCTCTTAAGGGTCTACTGGGAAAAGGGAAATCAAGAATCATTTTCAACTTGTCGTTAAACATGGCTAGGACTCAAATTTTCTTGATGAATGAGAATGGAACAAAGCTTGCTACATTGTCACAGGATAATCTGCTTACAGATATTAAGGTGCGTGATTATATTCTCGTTCATTTCATGCTGCACTTTGTTTACTGATTCGGTTTACTTTCTATAGTATTTTGGTTTTTCACCAAGTAATTAGTTTTTTTTTTGTACTTTAACTACCGTCGGTTTAAAGGTCTTCCCACGCTCGTTTAGTATTGAAGCGGCTCTTGGAAATTTACGAATAAGTGATGATGGCCTGCCAAACAACCATATGTACTTTTGGATCTGTGATATGAGAGACCCAAGGGGAACTTCTTTTGTTGAGGTACTTTGTTTTTTCTCCCCTTCTAAAATTCTCTGGAAGTGGAAATACTTTCTATGGTTCTTGCAAGCTTGTTTGGTTTTTCAGATGCACCACGAGTGCCTTTCTTGGGGAAGACTTTTATGTTAAATTTCTCTGTTGCTTTGTTCTTCAGGTTTAAAGAATTTTAGATTACTTGCAGTTGCTATATTGACAGTTCATTTTGTGAAAGAATCATTAATCTGAATGGATGCATGTCATGTCTTCTGAAGAAAAAGGGGAGGGGGGTGTAAAAGGAATCGTATAGATGAACTATATCGTGTTTTCTTCTTACGTTTGATTTTTGTGTAGTTGGCTTTCACATCATTCAGTGTTGACGATGAAGATTATGAAGGTTATGACTATTGCCTTGCGGGACAGTTATCTGAAGTCCGCATTGTATATCTGAATCGATTTATCCAGGAGGTAATCTGAGCTCCTGTCTTCATGCAAGTATCTTTTATCATGCTGTTTATGGTCCACTGTGCTATGCAGGTTGTTGAATACTTCATGGGGCTTGCGCCCAGCAATTCAACAGGTGTTGTCAAGATAAAAGATCAAGTAACAAACTCAGAGAAGTGGTTCACAACTAGCGAAATTGAAGGATCGCCTGCTGTGAAGTTGGATCTATCGTTGAAGAAACCTATCATTGTTATGCCTCGGTGTACAGATAGCCCTGAGTAAGTTATGACTAGGAATTTTGTGCTCATCCCTCCCTTTTTCTTTCCTTCTCTACATGTATATATATTTTAGCATAACAATTTCAGGGCCTAAAGAATTCTCTAGATTTGTCACAGAGGCTGATCTTCATTTGTTTGGACCTTTTTTACAGTTACCTGAAGCTTGATGTTGTGCATATAACTGTGAACAATACCTTTCAGTGGTTTGGTGGAGATAAAAGCGAGTTGAATGCAGTTCATGTGGAAACTATGACAATAATGGTGGGACCTCTAATCGTTTAGTTTTCGGGTTGAACATATTTCATTCTGGTTAATTCACCAGTTTAATGAGATATGTAATTGATTGATCTTTTTGGGCAAATTTTACGTCTAGTTTTGTATTCCTTTGACTTTCTTCTCCGAAAACACCTTATCTTAGGTCACGGATATCAACCTGAACGTTGCTTTTGGAGCTGAAATAGGTGAAAACATAATTCAAAATGTCAAGGGGGTTTCTGTAACCATCCAGAGGTCTCTGCGAGATTTGTTGCATCAGATACCAAGTATTGAATCTTCCATTAAGGTAATGGATAATTCTTATCTCGCAAATATCAGGTTAGTGGCATGAAGGCATGTTAATTCATTCCAATGTAAATTTTATGCTTCATCAGGTTGAGGAACTTAAGGCAGCCCTCTCGAATAGGGAATACCAAATCTTGACGGAATGTGCACAATCTAATATTTCTGAGACTCCACATATTGTGCCGCCATTGAGTGGTGAAATTGTGCCATCTTCGACCAGCTCAAGGGATAATTTTATTCCCAAGGTTTCTGATGCTGCTCAAACAGAAAAAAGTGAAGCTTGGATATCAATGAAGGTTACCGTCGACATCAATCTGGTTGAGTTGTGTTTGTTTACTGGGACTGCAAGAGATGCGTCTCTGGCTGTTGTACAGGTGAGCTTCCATGTCAGATCCGCTCCTTTGTCTTTAATTTTTAGGGCTTCCAAATTAAACCATTTGTTAGAAATCATGTCTCAAAGGGTTGTCACAGTAAAAAACTTCATGGCATGTTGACTGTGAAATGTTATTACCATGTAATGATTTCTGAGTTTTTGGCTCACAGATCAGTGGTGGATGGCTTCTGTACAAGTCCAATACTAAGGGTGAAGGTTTCCTTACAGCAACGTTGAAGGGATTTGGTGTTATTGATGATCGTGAAGGAACTGAAAAAGAATTCAGGCTTACTGTTGGAAGACCTGGATTTATAGATTTTGGCGATTCACGTTTTCCAACTGATGGGGGTCAGAGGTTGGCTGAGTCACGTATAATCAAGGGGGGTGATAATAGGCCATTTCCTTCGATGCTTATACTTGATGCTCAATTTGGTCAGTTGTCAACTTCTGTGTCCATCTGTATTCAGAGGCCACAGCTGCTTGTTGCTTTGGATTTTCTACTAGCTGTAGTTGAGTTTTTTGTTCCAACAATGGGTGGTGCACTTTCAAGTGAAGACGAAAATAATCCCTATGTGCTAGATGCAATTATCATGGATCAGCCCATTTACGAGCAACAAACTGCTGAAATCTCCTTTTCTCCTCAGAGTCCTTTGATCGTTGAAGATGAAAGATATGATCATTTTGTTTATGATGGTAATGGAGGAACATTATTCCTGAAAGATAGACATGGAAGTATCCTTTCTTCAATTGGCCCAGAGCCTGTTATATACATTGGGAGTGGGAAAAGATTGCAATTCAGGAATGTTGTCATTAAGGTATGAAAGGTTTTGCATTATCTATTTTCTGCCCATACTAAACCTGTAAAACTGTGATGGTTGATCAGGAATCTTAGTCTGAAAGGTTTTGCATTATCTATTTTTTGCCCATGCTAGACCTGAAAAAAATGTGTGTGTATATCAGGAATCTTAGTCTTTCTGTTTTGTTTCTTCGTGCTGGTCCAGAACGGCCAAGTTTTGGATTCTTGTATCTCATTGGGAGTCAACAGCAGTTATTCTGCTTCAAGGGAGGATGGAGTTAAATTGGAAACATATAATGAAACCCCACAGCTAGACCATGAAAGGAAGAAAGACTCTGTTTCTCAATCTCCTAACTCCGCAGCTGAGAGGTCCTCGGAGTTGATAATTGAATTTCAGGTTCTTGTACTGGCTATCTTTCATATACTTTCTTATGGTGTTAAAAGACTTCGCCATTTCACGTTTCTATCTCTGAATCTGATATTCTGTTTTGCAGGCCATTGGCCCAGAACTAACTTTCTACAACACATCAAAAGATGTAGTTAAATCACCAGTCCTCTCTAACAAGCTTTTGCATGCTCAGTTAGATGCCTTTGGCAGGTCAGTGGATTCTTCTTCTTCTTCTTTTGTCATAAGTCTTCTTGTAGCTGAACACTTTAAGTAAGTTACTCATATTTTGGTGAAATCTCGTACTGTTGTTCACAATTTCAAACCCTTTTTTTTACCTGATGCAGGGTTGTTCTGAAAAACGATGAAATAGAAATGTGTGCTAACACGTTTGGCCTGACAATGGAGAGCAACGGAGTGAAAATTTTGGAGCCTTTTGACACCTCAGTAAAGTATTCGAGTGCTTCTGGGAGGACCAACTTACATCTTTCAGTTTCAGACATATTCATGAACTTTTCCTTCAGCATCTTGAGATTGTTTTTAGCTGTTGAAGAAGACATTATATCATTTCTAAGGATGACATCCAGAAAAATGACTGTTGTCTGCTCAGAGTTTGATAAAGTTGGAAATATGAGAAGTATGTCATGACACTTATTTTATTTACTTTTAGGGAAGTTTATTTGATCTTTGTCACACGTTACTTATTACTTCATTGTCTGCAGATCCATGCACAGATCAGATATATGCAATATGGAGACCCCATCCACCACCTGGTTTTACTAGCCTCGGCGACTATTTGACACCATTGTTAGTCAAGAATCTCAAATGGTCTATTTTCTAGCTGTCATAATAGTTTTTTTTCTTGTCGATTAATTGGTTTTTTCCCTGATAGGGACAAACCGCCAACTAAAGGGGTTCATGTTGTCAATACCAATTTGGTGAGAGTGAAGAGACCCGTATCTTTCAAATTAGTTTGGCCACCTTTAGGTTCCGAGAACATAGCTGACTCTTCACCAAATGACGGAGATGGAACAAGCTCTTGTTCCATATGGTTTCCTGAAGCACCAAAGGGTTTTGTGGCGTTAGGTTGTGTGGTGTCAGCTGGAAGCACACCGCCGCCACTGTCTTCTGCCTTCTGCATCCTGGCTTCTTCCGTTTCCCCTTGCTCTCTCAGAGACTGTATAGCTATCAGCTCCACAGATATGTATGCTGAGTTTTTGACTTGTCACTTTTTTGACTACCACCTTACTCACTTCTCATATACATGCACTCAGTGGATGCACGGATGGGAACACATGTCCCATATGCATATCTGCTCCTGCATGGATATCTGTGTTTTCCAATATGTAGCATGTGTACATATATATAAATTCATGTGTCTTTGAGCATTACAACTTGAGTTTACCCCCTCTGTATCAATGTTTTGATATATAGTCCACATAATTCACTCAAATGTAAACTCAAATTTAGAATTCTAGGTATCCTAGTTGTGAACACAAGTCGTTGGCAGGATTTCTTTGATGTAGTTGTGGACGATTACTTGCTAATTAAATTTTCAGATTTCGTCAATGTATGCCTACTGGTTTAGTTCTTCTGTTTGCTTTATTCTATTTCATTGATGCAGTTGAACTTTTTTGTTAATTGTTCCAATGCAGATCGGCATCAAGTCTGGCATTTTGGCGTGTGGATAACTCTGTTGGCAGTTTCTTGCCTGCCGATCCCACTACTTTTAGCTTATTGGGCAGACCATATGAGCTGCGTCATATATTGTTTGGATCTCCTGGTGTCTTGCCAAAAGGTTCTGGATACTCGGATTTTCGTGCTTCTCCTGATAATGTTCAGTCCACACCGCCTCAAGCATTGAGTGCTATTAATTCCGGGCAGCAGTTTGAAGCTGTTGCCACCTTTCAATTAGTATGGTGGAATAGAAGCACAGGCTCAAGGAAGAAAGTATCTATATGGCGGCCAATAATTTCTGAAGGGATTGTTTATTTTGGAGATATAGCTGTTAGCGGGTATGTCACTCTTCCAGTGCATGTCTGTCTAGCTGCAAGGTGTAGATTCACTACTTTCATTAATTTATTTGTTTTTGGGTGGACTTGTAGGTATGAACCTCCAAACTCTTGTGTGGTTCTTCATGATATTGGTGAGCAAGAATTCCTCACAGCCCCCGTCGATTTCCAACTCGTTGGACGTGTCAAGAAACAGAGAGGAGTAGAAAGTATATCTTTCTGGATGCCTCAAGCTCCACCTGGCTTTGTTTCCTTGGGTTGTATCGCATGTAAAGGTTCACCAAAGCAATATGATTTCAGCAAATTAAGATGTGTTCGCAGTGATATGGTTGCTGGTGATCAATTTGCAGAAGATAGTTTGTGGGACACTTCTGAGGTCTGGCAGAGGATAGAACCATTTAGTATCTGGAGCATAGGCAATGAGTTGAAGACCTTTATTGTCCGCAATGGCTTCAAAAGACCGCCAAGAAGGTTCGCATTAAAGCTCGCGGATCAGGATTTGCCAGGTGAATCAGATGACATGGTTATTCAAGCAGAAATTCGGACTTTTTCTGCTTCACTTTTCGATGACTATGGGGGACTGGTGAGAAGCTCTTAACAAATTTTTGCTATATTTATATGCGAGGCAATGATAGCCTGAGGTTACCGAAATGATATTGGTTTGAAAGTTGACTAGTTTTATGTATTTTGCAGATGGTTCCACTGGTTAACTTATCGCTCAGTGATATAGGATTCGGATTGCTGGGCAAAGCTAACAATACAAAGTCAACTGTCAACTTCTCTTTAGCTGTCAGATCATATAACGATAAGTTTGAAGCATGGGAGCCTCTCATTGAGCCCACACATGGATTTTTAAGGTTTGCATTCATGTTTAGTTGTTATTAATGGTGCAGACATGGTGACTTACCTATGGGCCCCTTCCTGTGGTTTGCTACTTTACTCTTATTTGATTTGTCCAATGAGTCTGACTACATAATGGCTTTTCTCCATTGGCTTGCAGGTATCAGTTCAACCCTAAATCCCTTGGTGCGGTTTCTCAGTTACGCTTGACATCTACAAAGGATCTCAATGTGAATGTCTCAGTTTCAAATGCTAATACAATTATCCAGGCGTATTCTAGTTGGAGCAACCTTAGCAATGTCCATGAACACCATAAAGAAAGAGTAAGAACTTTTCCTTTAGAATCGTTTCTGTTCCTGTTGCCTTGTTGGAGCTGGTTTATTTATTCGTAGTTTTCAACAGACTAAATGATATTCAAATTATTTCTTCAATGGTTCTCCATTTGGTACTTAATACAGGAGCTATATCCTCCAACTAACAATGGAAGATCTATCAGTGAGGTTCATCAGAAGAGAAACTATTTCATTATCCCCCAAAATAAGCTTGGGCAAGACATATACATCAGAGCCACCGAAATTAAAGGATTTAAAGATATAGTCAGGATGCCATCAGGAGACATGAAACCTGTTAAAGTCCCTGTCTTAACCAATATGTTGGATTCTCACATGAGAGGAGAACTCTGCAGGAACCCTAGAACAATTGTTACAGTTATTGTGATGGATGCACAGGTAAATGACCTTTGTGACAATGCTTTGATGCTTTTTTTTAAGTCTTGCATAGAGATCTTGTTCTTTCTCAATTTTTGTTTCCTTTCATTTCTACTTTCTAAGACATTTAGGGCAGGAAAGGATACTGTTTGATACAATGTTTTCCCAGTTTCATTTCTTCAATGTGACTTGTCATATCCGTAGCAGTCAAATAATTCTCTGTTTATGTTTTTACTGAGAAATTAGTTGTTTGATTTACATAAATCAAGGTGTCATGTGAAGTATCTTCATTATTGTTTCTTTACATTTGTGTACTTTAATCTTGATGCAGCTTCCAGGAATTGTTGGGTTATCTTCTCACCAATACACTGCAGTTATCCGTCTTACTTGCAATCGGAGTTCTCCTGTTGAATCAGTGCTCCGACAGCAAAGTGCGCGTACATGTGGAAGCATCTCGAGTTTGTTTTCATCTGAGCTTGAGCTGGTTAACTGGAATGAGATCTTTTTCTTCAAAATTGATTCTGCGGTATGCTTTCTCTTCCATTGTATCTACTATCTACCATCAGCTTGTCGAATTAATGTTTTTTGTATAACAAATCGAATAACTGGGTCTTTTATTTTCCTTTCAAGTCCTCATTTTTATGTTCTCTGTGGTCCACCATATGTATTGCCGTTCTACTTGCATTCCTATATTCTTATCTCATAATGTATATATCTCATGTAGAAATTCTAGAATAGCAGAAAATAGTTTAGTGTAGAGTCATATAGATTTGTAAATCATAGGTTCTAAGTCAGGTTTGGCGCATGTATGCATCTTGTACAACTTTTTTGGGGGCCATTTGATATGTATTATGCTACTGGATCTCTCTGTAATTTCTGCTCTTTTATTTTAGAGCTGTGACTTTTGGTTTTCTAAATTCACAGTTGCTGTGAGTATAATATTTTAGTATTCTCTGGGTTTGCAGGATGACTATGTCTTGGAATTAATGGTGACTGATGTAGGAAAAGGTTCGTTACTGTTATTTTGGCTTACGTATCATGTGCTGATATATCTCTACAATCAAGCATTATCTTCTGGTAATATAATTTGCTGCTTTCCCCCTTTTTGCAGGTGCATCCATTGGATCTTTTTCGGTTCCTCTAAATCAGATAGCTGGATACATTAATGACAACCTAGACCAGCACAACTATGTCGATGACCTTGTTTGGATAGAGTTGTTTTCAACTGAAACCATGGTAGAAACTCCTGTCTTTAATCTTGACATCCTTTTTATATATCTTATGGGCTAGAATGATGAGATGTTTAATATTAGTGGTATATACAGTAAAGAATTTTGAGTCTTTCTTGGGTTGCAGATCATGGGAGGCAAATGCTAGTCATTTCTTTATTGCTGATGAGTTGTTTTTCTGCAGGGTGCGAACCAAGTGGAACCGGGAAAGAAATGCGGAAGAATAAGATGTGCCATATTGTTGCCAGCGAAATCAAAGGCGGGGGACCCAGGTAAATTCTCCAGCGTAAGAAAGTCTGGGTTTATTCAAATAAGTCCTAGCATAGAAGGTCCTTGGACGACAGTGAGGTTGAATTACGCTGCACCCGCTGCCTGCTGGCGATTGGGAAATGATGTGGTTGCAAGTGAAGTTAGTATGCAAGATGGCAACAGATATGTGAATGTCAGATCTCTAGTTTCAGTGTGTAACAGCACCGATTTCCTGCTAGATTTATGCCTTCAGCCAACAGTTGGAAGCATAATTCAAGATCTACCTATTGGACCGCTCAAACCTGGTGATACTTTACCGGTTCCTCTATCAGGCTTGACACAATCTGCTTCATATGTTTTGAAACTGAAGTGCATGATGCTTGATGGATCTGATGAATACTCTTGGAGTTCTGTGGTGTCCGGGCCTGCTGAAGCAGAGGCTCCTTCTGAACCAGGGTCAGAAATATGTATATCGGCTCTTACAGAATCTGAGCACTTGCTTTGTTGTAGTCAGATAAGCAGTACTTCTTCTGGAGGTCCGCAAAAGTTGTGGTTCTGTTTGAATGTACAAGCAACAGAAATTGCAAAGGATATACGCTCTGATCCTATTCAAGATTGGACCATTATAATCAGAGCACCATTGTCTATAGCAAATTGTCTTCCTTTTGGAGCTGAGTGCTCGGTGCTAGAGATGCAACCAAGTGGTCATTTTGTTGGCCGCCACAGAGGAGTCTTTGGTTCTGGAGATACTGTGAAGGTGTATAGCGCCGACATAAGGAGCCCCTTATACCTTTCTTTGCTTCCGCAAAGAGGATGGCTGCCAATGCATGTAAGATAATAAATCCAGCATAGTTTCCCATCATCTAGAAACGCAGAAGATGTTTCATATGTTTCTGCCTTTTTCTATTGTTTATCTATTAAGTATATTCAATTTTAAACAGGAAGCTGTTCTTATGTCTCATCCCCATGGTGTCCCTTCAAAGACAATTGGGCTAAGGAGTTCTGCCACCGGAAGGTCTTGTCTTCTGCTTCTAAATTGTTTATATTCCAGAATTTCTGTTGGTTAATCTCTGATCTCATATATTTCCAATTTATGTACGCAGGATTGCTCAAGTAATTCTTGAGCAGAATTATAATGAACAGCAGCAAGTGCTGGCAAAGATAATCAGAGTCTATGCTCCATACTGGTTTTCGATTGCTCGGTGTCCCTCGCTTACACTCCGGCTTCTAGATCTGACTGGAAAGAAGCAAACGAGAAAAGTTAGCTTTCCATTTCGAAACAAGAAGAATAATGAAGTAGTCCTAGAGGAGGTAACTGAAGAGGAAATATATGAAGGCCATACAATTGCTTCTGCTTTGAATTTTAAGCTGCTGGGGCTCTCAGTGTCAATATCTCAGTTTGGCAGTCAGCAGCATGGACCTACTAAAGATCTTTCTCCCCTTGGAGACATGGTCAATTCTGCTATCTTTTTTGCTTATGAGGCTGCTGTTTTCTCTTCAAACTAGTATACTTGACAGGCATCTTTTGTTGTGGATTTTGTTTAATAGGATGGATCTTTGGATGTGGATGCTTATACCACTGAAGGAAAATGTATGCGGCTCTTTTTGTCGACAAAACCATGCGCTTTCCCGTCAGTTCCCACAAAGGTAAGAAATGCTTTATTTACTTGGATCATTCTAATAATTTACTAACCTGGTAACCTTTTGCAGGTCATATCTGTTAGACCGTTCATAACTTTCACAAACAGGATTGGTGAAGACGTATATATTAAGATGAACAGCAAAGATGAACCAAAAGTACTCCGTGTTTATGATTCGAGAGTCTCCTTTGTTTCTCAACCAGGTGGCAGGGATGAACTCCAGGTTAGATGCATAGAGTTGGAGACCCTTAACAATTCATTTACTAATTTTATTTGTTTCAATCAATTAGTAGGTTGTTCTTTTTAATCTTTGGTGTATTATGGAAGCATGTCTCATATATTTGTTCAATAAGACCAATGAAACTTGTTTAGATGTGGAGACAGACTGAAAGTTTGACCCGAGGTCTGAACATCTACTTAAGAACACTTCATGGCGTATCTTAAGATATACTGCAGTGAAAATAGAGTTGACTGATATAGTCTGTCATGCACTGAATTGGTATATAATTTGGCGTGTGTATGTTTTTCTTCTGGATGCCATAGACTGTTGTGCACACTGAGTTCTAGGATCTTTCCGCTTTTCTTGTATTAAAGCTGTATTATCTTCCTAAAGCATGCATTATTCTTCAGGTTCGGTTGAAAGATACAGACTGGTCTTTTCCAGTTCAAATTGTTCGAGAGGACACGATTGTTCTTGTCTTAAGGAGTCAGAAAGGTAAAAGAAGATTTGTGAAGACAGAGATACGGGGATTTGAAGAAGGATCACGTTTTGTAGTCGTATTTCGACTAGGACCAAGTGATGGTCCTATCAGGTAGCTTCTTCACGAGAAACATGAAATGCAGATGCTAGTAAAACTGCCTCTAATTTCTTCATATGTTTTTAACTGTCAAAATCAGGGTTGAGAATAGAACAACTGCCAAAAGGATCAGTGTCCGCCAATCTGGGTTTGGTGAAGATTCATGGATTTTGTTCGGACCCCTTTCCTCAGAAAATTTTTGTTGGGAAGATCCCTATGGCCAGAAATTTTTGGATGCTAAGGTCGAAGCTGGTTACCGTTCTGGGATTTTTAAGTTAGACATGGAAAAAGGTGTAGCAGATTTGGAATTGTTCAGGGAACTAGAAATAAGATTCCATGTTATAGAAAAAGGTGACATCAAGATTGCTAGGTTCACGGATGATGACAGAGCCTCCCAAAGTCGTGACGAAATCATACCTCTGACATCTGTTGGGGATCATGGAAATTCTCATTCCCATACAGCAACAGACCACAAGAGCGCAACTATGGAGTTTATACTTGAAATGGGCTTAGTGGGAATCTCTCTGGTAGACCACAGGCCGAAAGAGCTTTCATATTTGTACCTAGAAAGAGTG
>NW_010965451.1:1671000-1681615 GCF_000463585.1 Tarenaya hassleriana
GTTCATATCATACTCTGCAGGATATGATGGGGGAAGAGCAAGCAGGTAAAATCAAAATCTGTAGTGATACAACTCAAGACTAGGGAAGGTAGTTTATATTAGTAATTGAACTTGTCATTACATTTTGAAGTGTCCTAATTTTAGGTGATGATGGTGTTATCTGAGTACGCTACTCATCTTGACGTTACTTATGCCACTAGTGAAATTTATTAATTTTAGGAGATAAGGTGTCATCTACTTTATACCCATGAAAGTTGTGAAATCAATGTTTTCTTTATATACACCAGTGCGAAAAATGTGATAGCATGCATTTTCCTTTTTTGCCAGGTTCAAAGTCATACTGGGCCATTTGCAGATTGATAATCACCTGCCTCTATCTATCATGCCTGTACTACTGGCACCAGATAACACTGGAGATAATCATCAACCGGTGCTTAAGATGACGATTACAATGTGTAACGATGAAACTGACGGCATTCAGGTCTATCCATATGTATATGTACGGGTGAGTATATTCTACGTATGTTTTCTTTATCACAACTAAATATAACTCTTTTAAGAGTATCATCTCAAGCATGTGATGGATTTATGAAAATGAAATCCGATTTGCAGGTGACGGAGAATACTTGGAGACTAAACATTCATGAGCCAATCATTTGGGCGTTAGCTGACTTCTACGATAAGCTTCAGTTGGATCGCATACCCAAGAGTTCTAGTGTTGCTCAAGTTGATCCTGAGATTAGAATAAAGTATTACATGTGTCTCCTCATTTTTTGTTTATGATTTCATACTAACTCAGTCCATCTTGTCTCGCTGGGGCATACAACATGCCAGTTCGAAACTGGAAACTAAATCATGATTTGTTCAAGCAGATCTTAAACTTACGGTTTTTATGTGATTTTCCAGCCTCATTGATGTTTCAGAAGTAAGAATCAAAATCGCACTGGAAACAGCACCAGCTCAGAGACCCCATGGAGTTCTTGGTGTGTGGAGCCCTATTCTGTCTGCTGTTGGCAATGCGTTTAAAATTCAGGTCAGGTCTATCATTCCTGGAAATTCAAAATCTCTTCTCAAGGTGTCATCTCCTGCAGTCTAGTAATAGTATATGACTAGCTCTGATTCTTTTTTCTTTCCTTTTCTCGAATGGATTTCTGGATTTTAAGTTCGAGGTAGTTTAAAGATTGTTCATGGTAGATAGCTGCTAGATATTATCAGAACTGAATGTAAAATATGAAGTCTTTAACTTCCAATCTCATACACAACATATCGCTTGAGGTGTAAAATGTGTCACTGGGGGGACATTTACTGCTATTTTCTGTCGATAGACTTTCTAGCTAAATTTATAATATATCTGGCAATCATGATTGACAAAATTGAGGTCTAGGATGGCATTCGTGTAACATATTCATTTCTCCATTTAGGTTCATCTGAGGAGGGTAATGCACAAAGACAGATTCATACGGAAAAGTTCGATAGTTCCAGCCATTGGGAATCGCATATGGAGAGATCTGATCCACAATCCTTTGCATTTGATTTTCTCTGTTGATGTGTTGGGTATGACAAGCTCAACACTGGCTTCTCTTAGTAAAGGGTTTGCTGAGCTTTCAACTGATGGTCAATTCCTGCAACTACGAGCTAGACAGGTAAACAAACTTCCTATATGCATAGTAGAGTCGATCACTTTGGTTCTTTGCTTAAGGAAATCTCAAAATGGACCAGGTTTGGTCGAGGAGAATCACCGGTGTCGGCGATGCAATTGTTCAAGGAACCGAAGCCCTGGCACAAGGTGTTGCCTTTGGGGTATCAGGAGTTGTGACGAAACCTGTAGAGAGTGCAAGACAGAATGGTCTTTTGGGGTTTGCCCATGGGATAGGACGTGCTTTCCTAGGATTCTTCGTCCAACCAATGAGTGGTGCATTAGATTTTTTCTCCTTGACCGTTGATGGTATTGGAGCTAGCTGTACCAGATGCTTGGAGATCTTGAATAACAGGACTGCATTGGAGAGAATTCGGAATCCCCGAGCTATTCATGCAGATTGTATTCTCCGGGAGTATGATGAAAAGGAAGCTTTAGGCCAGGTACTGCCACTATTCTTTGCCAGAGAGATATAATTATGCCATCAAAAATAGTAGGTAGTAAAAGAACATGTAAAAATCATATGAAAAGTAGATGTCATATAAAAGTCAAAGACCCTGAAACACTTGTCGGGTGCTTAAATCCACGACTTGATAAAAAACCATGGTTAAAGCCTAGCTCATGAGTCATGACCAAAAGCCTACAGTTGAAGCTACAGCCAGTCAAGTCCAATATTACATTCCTTTGTTGTTCTTGACCTTTTACCCCCTTGCAAATGCTGAACTACTCAGAGTTATGAACTTAGAAAACTTCACTCTCTAGCTACAAAATTTTTACTTTGCAGATTTGACTTCCTTCAGCTATTAACTTAAATATTTCTAGTCTAGCTTGTCATTTGTGCTATAAATTTCAAACTGGTTCTCATTTCTGTTTATATTGCTTCTTTATTCCTAGACGGTTCTTCACCTAGCAGAAACAAGTCGGCATTTTGGCTGCACCGAGATCTTCCGGGAACCCTCGAAATTTGCACTTTCGGATTATTACGAAGAGCATTTCATCGTTCCATACAAGCGCATCGTCATGATGACCAACAAAAGGGTTATGTTATTACAGGTTAGGCAGCTAGAATTGAAATACCATATTCTGGTGTAGTACTTATACTTTCCTAAGTTGTCTTTATATGCCTTGGCGGTTTATATGCAGTGTTCTGATCTGGATAAGATGGATAAGAAACCCAGCAAGATCATGTGGGATGTGCCTTGGGAGGAGCTTATGGCATTGGAGTTGGCAAAGGCTGGGAGCCAACGACCCTCGCATCTGATATTGCATCTGAAGAATTTCCAGAGATCTGAGAATTTTGCTCGGGTTATAAAGTGCAACGTGGTCGAAGAATCAGATGGAACTGAACCTGAAGCTGTTCGGATCTGTTCAGTTGTGCGCAAAATGTGGAGAACACATCAATCTAACATGAAAAACCTGGTTCTCAAGGTTATATCTCTAACTCTATATTCCACTCAATCTTATTTCATCTAATAGATTACGTTCTAATCAATGAAATTAATTACACATGGATCAGGGAAGTATGTTCCGAAGTCAGACATGACTCTATAGAATCTTGTGTCTTAGTATCTAAACGCTTGTCTGTGTTATTGCCACAGGTTCCTTCAAGCCAAAGGCATGTGTATTTTGCTTGGACCGAAGCTGATGGAAGAGAACCAAAAACTTACAACAGCAAGGCTATTACTAGGTCAAGGGAGCTTGCTTCTTCGAGTTCTATTTCCAGTGAAAGGAAGTTCGTTAAACACAGCATCAACTTTTCAAAAATCTGGAGCAGTGAGCGGGAATCTAAAGGCAGATGTTCTTTGTGCAAAAAGCAGGTAATTTTGTTGTCGTTGCTTTCTATCATTCTACGCATATTACTTGCTATTAAAATCCAGCCGTCATGTTCTTTACCATCTTTTTATTTCTTTTAATGGTCATGATCTGACGTTGTCCCTTCCACCTAAGTCTGATGAGAAATATGAAAGATTGATTCAAATCTATTGAAACTAGAGGAAGTCTGACTGAAACCCGATTCCACTCGTGCTCTCAGGCTCCAGAAGATGGAAACTTGTGCACTATCTGGAGGCCTAGCTGTCCAGACGGGTAATCACCAATACCCTTAAAGTTAATGTTTTTTTTTTGGTGTTGGAACACATCAATGGCTGAAATGTTGTTATACATGTGTGTGTGTGTGTATATATAAATATATATCTTTGTTGTGGCAGATTTGTGTCGGTGGGAGATGTAGCTCATGTGGGTAGCCATCCTCCGAATGTTGCAGCTGTTTACCATAACACCGATGGACTCTTTGCACTTCCTGTTGGTTATGACCTCGTAAGTCTTTGTCACTGTTATAATATCTTCTAATCTCTATAAAAAGAGAGAGAAACAAGAAAAAGATGATTCAACCATAGGTAGATTATGAGAAAGAAGCCCTAGTGCAAGTTGGTAAAACCGATTGAGAGAAAACTTCTTAAACAGGTGTGGAGGAACTGCGTAGAGGACTACGTGAATCCGGTATCGATATGGCAACCGAGGGCACCGGAAGGGTACGTGTCTACGGGCGGTGTAGCAGTGGCTGGTTTCGACGAGCCGGAGCTTAACACAGTCTACTGCATAGCAGAGTCAATGGCCGAGGAGACGGAGTTCGAGGAACAGAAGGTTTGGTCGCCAGTGGACTCATATCCGTGGGGATGCCACCTCTACCAAGTTCGTAGTGACGCTCTCCTAGGATTCTTCGTCCAACCAATGAGTGGTGCATTAGATTTTTTCTCCTTGACCGTTGATGGTATTGGAGCTAGCTGTACCAGATGCTTGGAGATCTTGAATAACAGGACTGCATTGGAGAGAATTCGGAATCCCCGAGCTATTCATGCAGATTGTATTCTCCGGGAGTATGATGAAAAGGAAGCTTTAGGCCAGGTACTGCCACTATTCTTTGCCAGAGAGATATAATTATGCCATCAAAAATAGTAGGTAGTAAAAGAACATGTAAAAATCATATGAAAAGTAGATGTCATATAAAAGTCAAAGACCCTGAAACACTTGTCGGGTGCTTAAATCCACGACTTGATAAAAAACCATGGTTAAAGCCTAGCTCATGAGTCATGACCAAAAGCCTACAGTTGAAGCTACAGCCAGTCAAGTCCAATATTACATTCCTTTGTTGTTCTTGACCTTTTACCCCCTTGCAAATGCTGAACTACTCAGAGTTATGAACTTAGAAAACTTCACTCTCTAGCTACAAAATTTTTACTTTGCAGATTTGACTTCCTTCAGCTATTAACTTGTCCGTTACGATTTTTACACGCCTCGGTCTCAGGTACCTCCTCCTCTTACTGAATAGATCCCCTCCTCTCTCTCTCTCTCTCTCTCTCTCTCTCTCTCTCTCTCTCTCTCGAGTGTTACAGTTTTCAGTGAGTTTTGAGTGAAGTCACATCACAGATTGTTTGTTGTGTTTTGTTTCTTGTTAGTGTGATCGATCCGATGCTTTTTTTTGGGGGATAATCTTTTGATCGGTTGGTCTTGTAAATGTGTTGTGTATACACATTGACACTTGAAAACATTTGTTTCTTTTTTGGTTATTATACGGCTGTTGAATGTAAGTTCTTACGGTAAATATTTGGTGAAAAATATCTATAGGTCGTTGTATTTTTCAGTACCCCGATTCTATGTATATATATGTCTTTGCTATAAAAGACCATATTAATTAAAAAAAATGAAATGGTTGTCTTTGAAAAAATTATGAAATATTCATGAAAATGGAGTAAAATGTGTTTGGGAAAAAACATTATTTTATGTAACTTGAAGTTGTGTAATAAATATAACATTCCCAAAAAATTATAAAATTATCATATCTTGAAAATGTTAGGATCTTGTACAGGATTCAGTACATTTAAAAATAGTAATATCGAATAATTATACAAATATTTACTTTAACATATTTGTTTAAAACTTTCTCGACAGCGGGAAAAAAACGTCAGTTTGACACTGCCATTGTCGCGGGAACGGGCAACGTTAAGGGCCGAGTAAATAAATTAAATATCACAAAAGGCTTCACGCGCTACTTTGGCGCGTGAACACTACGACCCCAATTTGTCCACACTATAGTCCAGGGAAATTTGGCTATAATCGCCAAATGGGCCAATAAAAAAAGAAGGTGCGCGTGGGCAAACATTTTCCACTTTATAAGGCGATTAAAGAAGAAAAGGAGCGACTAATCTTCCTACTCTTTCAAAATCTCTCTCTCTGCTTAGATCGAAAAATAAATGTTGCTCTTAAAAAACACAAATGTGTCGAATAATATGGTTCAGTGTCGAATAAAGCTCAGAATTAGGTAATTGAAGGAGAATGCTGCAAAACACTTGCGATGAACAACAAAGTCTTCAGCAGAAGTCGGCAAAACCCTAAGAGCATATATACTGTTTTTAATCTTCAAACTCCAAAGAACCAAATATGCTTCATGCACTGCAGCTTGTCTAAAACTAAGTTTCTCGCATGGAGGTGAAAACGCGAGTGTCATTTTCATCTTCTTCCTTTGTTAATTGTTACCAACTACAAGAAGACAAACAAACAGAAGAAGTGAATATATAATAAGTGCTACAAAGGCTTGCAAACCAATTACCAGGGTGCATTTAACATCCAGATCGAACTACAAGTAGACTGCAATATTCGCAGAATAATTAAAGAGGTGCGCCCACTGATTGCTCACTTTTGCTCATCTTACATGCGAATCCTACATAAGGGGAAAACCCTAGAAGATAAGCAGGCTTAGTAACAACCACGTGATGAAGGCTTGATTATTACCTTATCAACATTACCTTCATATAGCAAGATATGGCTGAAGGTTAGCTGCAACTAAAAGCAGCAGGAGGGCAATTGAAGAATATCATAAGGAAAGCTTTATATTCAAAAGTTACTAGAATAAAAAAACAAAGTATGAGACGCCCATATGTCTCATTTTCACGGGGGGGCAAGAAAAGGAGTGCCAGAAATGTGACACATGAAAATTGACTTCAGCAGCCTTGATTTTTTCTTTATAAACGTATACTCAGCCACTCCTCTCATACACCTATATCTCTTTTTCTCTATCCTCATTTCTCAACAGACCAAAGAGATACATGGCATTAACATTGCGTTTGTCAACCTCTCTTATCAATCCAAACGACTCAACAAGCCCTGGGAACCTAGAAATGACTTAACATTGCATTTGTCAACAGACCACCGACATACAATCTCCAGGTAAAGAGCTCGATCTTTTTCCCGTGAATTGACTTTCACTCCAGAAGGCAGAACCACTGGAAGATGGGAAAAGTTCCATGCTCTATCGCATATACATGACACCGACAGTTATAAAGTTCCGCTTTTTGCCATGCTGCCGCTAGACACTGACAATTTCAGGGAATCTGAACAAACCAAGGGCGATGAACGCCAGTTTGATGGCCCTAAAACGTGCAGGAGCGGATGGGGTAATGGTAGATGCTTGGTGGGGATTGGTGGAGAAAGACGGACCTCTAAAGTACAACTGGGATGGCTACGATGAGCTTATCCAGATGGTTCAAAATCATGGTCTGAAACTCCAGGTTGTTATGTCCTTTCATCAATGCGGAGGCAATGTTGGAGACTCTTGCAGGTAATGAAGCAAATCTATGTTAATCTGCTGCTATAGAGCCCCTTCCCTCAGAAATCTCGAAAAACATAATACTTTCCTTTCCCTCTCATACCATCACCCTCAGGATGATGATACAGACAAGAGGGGTTTACTTCATTCAATATATGGAGATCAACTCACTATTTGCAGTCACAACACAGTCTATTCAAAGTCAATCTTTATGCATGCAAACATTTCCCTCTTACATGTAATTTCCTAGCTTAGCTGATTACCTACATGGTTTCTCTTATAATATAATATTCTCTTGCCCCCATGGGTGCTTGAAGAAAGCAGTAAGAACCCTGATATTGTCTATACAGACAGATCTGGGCGAAGGAATCCTGAGTATATTTCCTTGGGCTGTGACTCGGTGCCGGTTCTAAGAGGACGAACACCTATCCAAGTCTACACGGATTACATGAGGAGCTTCCATGAAAGATTCAGAGACTATCTAGGCGGAGTCATTGTGGTAAGCATCTAACCAAAAGCAACAAGGAAAAAAATGAACTTTATTTAGGAAATGTGGGAATCAAACATTCAAACATTTAATGAAACAGCACGCTATAACAGAAGCAAAGTGTTAATAGAATGGACAAATAATCACAAAAATCCAGGTGGGTATGGGCCCTTGTGGAGAACTAAGGTACCCATCTTATCCAGAAAGCAATGGGACGTGGAGATTTCCCGGGATCGGAGAGTTCCAGTGCTATGACAAGGTACATTTCCAAGGAAAAATAACACTTCAATTTGCAACAGCATTCATAGAAATATTACTCATACACCTGAAACTAAACCACAACTGAATGGTGGAGCTTGATTTTCATTGGTGCAAAGTAATTACCAGACATAAATATGAAAAGACAGCACAGATATGTTTCGGACCTTCAGATTACCGATATTGGGTTAACTTCTTCTGAGAACTGGCTGATATCTTTTGATGGCAGTACATGAGAGCCTCACTCCAAGTATATGCTAAAGCAACAGGGAAGAATGACTGGGGAAGGACTGGACCTCATGATGCAGGAAACTACAAGCAACTTCCTGAAGATACCGGATTCTTCCGGAGGGATGATACGTGGAATAGTCAATATGGGCAGTTTTTCCTGGAATGGTACTCCGGGAAGCTGCTAGAACATGTAGGTAAAGTCCTAGCAGCAGCAAAAAGGATATTCCAAGGGACGGGAGCAAGGCTGTCAGGAAAAATAGCTGGAATTCACTGGCACTACAACACAGGTCACATGCTGCTGAACTAACACCTGGATACTACAACACAAGAGATCAATATGGTTATCTGCCAATAACTCAGATGCTTGGCAAACACGGAGTCGTGTTCAACTTCACTTGCATGGAAATGAGAGATGGAGGGCAACCAGAGTATTCGAACTGCTCACCGGAAAATCTGGTCAGGCAAGTCAAGACTGCAACAGGGAAAGCTGGAACAGCACTGGCAGGGGAAAATGCACTGGAAAGGTATGATGCAAGTGCATATAGACAAGTTGTTGCAACAAGTAGGTCTGATTCTGGAAAAGGGTTAGCTGCTTTTACATATCTAAGAATGAACAAGAGGTTATTTGAGGGTGAAAATTGGCAGCAATTTGTGGAGTTTGTTAAGAACATGAGGGAAGGTGGTCATGAAAGCAGGGTATCAGAATGTGACACCAGAAAAAATTATCTTTATGTGGGATTCGTAAGAAGCAAGAGTAATGAGAAGGCCAAGGAGGCAGCTCTAGTGTGATTGCTAGATAGTTAAATTCGATATGATACGATAGGTTTCATTGTCACATATAAACAGAGGGCAATAGAGAGAGAAAAAAATAGGGCTCTAAACATAGGGATCTTGAAAAGTTTATTTGCTCGGTAATACACCAAGGTTGAAGCGGGGAAGGAAAAACAAGATGTGAATACTTAAAACATTACCAAAATGCCTTGAACAATCTTCATTGTCCATCAGCAAATCCATCTCAAACAAGATTCATTCTTGTAGCAGCCTTACTCCATCATACTTCTTAGTTTAATTATCCAGGAAAAGAAGTGCCCAAGACTAATCTTATCTATCGAACTGTCCGGAAATTCCATACCTAAATTTGAAGGCAATAATGTCTAACATAAACGAACTCGAACAAGTGGAGAAAACCACGGGATGAAGAACAACCATAATGACGAATATTTTGGAAGTCACCACTGGTTTAATGGCATTATCAGGAAAAAAAAATCCAAAGCAGACCTATTCGCTGACCTAAGTCGGCAACAGGCAAACGAAAAAGGAACATCAAAACGACAACAACTGGGAGATCGAAATACCTAAATCATGAATGAGAAGGTGAACCGGAGGAGGAACCACCGCGACGGAGATCCTCGATCAAGTCGCCAAGCTCTTTTCTCGCGGACTCTCGACCGAACATGAAACCGTACCTTGGGGAAATGCGGGAAAAAGTATAAACCCTAGGAAAATCCAGAGATACGGAAGAGAGGGGAAGAGGAGAGAGATGTAGAATAAACGATGAACTCACCAGAAGGAGATGGCAGAGAAGACACCGGCAGTGGCCACCGTTTGGATCAACGAGAACGATTTCTCCATCATCATCTCTACAGGAGATAAGGGTTTTTTGGGTGTCGGACTCGGAACTGTTTTCTGGGGGGTTTCAAGGGAAAACAAAACTCTGATTGTGGGAATTTTATTTACATACACACACGCTATTACCAGTTAATTAAAAATCAATTATCTTTCAATTTTCAAGCAAGACCCATTAGATGATTGACAGTCTTGGATCCAGCGGATGATATGTATTTGGTTTTAACTCAAGAAAAACTCGAGATTTGTCGTTAAGCAATTGAGATAGTCCCTTATTCGTTGATTTTGGAATTTGAGTTTGGACCAACTCGATCCATATTGTTAAAACGAAATGCGAATTTCAGAAAGAGCAAACATGTGTTTTCTTTTCTCATTTTTCAGCTCCCGACAGGAAGAAGCCACGAACACGATGTATGTCCAAATGCTCCTTCGTCTGCTTGCTGCTTGCTCGGATCAAAATCTACACAGAAAGCTTCTAGTCTCTCTCTATTTCTTTTTTTTTTTTTTAATTGTTACCGCAACCCAACATCAAACAAGGTCTGAACTTTAAGAATTACAACACATAAAATAGTTTTACATCGCACATCATTGGAGAAAAATGATACAGGGGAACGACCGGTTCATGCAAATACATCGGGATGGTTCCTAATAAAAAAGCTTGGTTCATCTCTCTGGGTGCGTATGCAAAATATGGTGCTTGCAAAAACACCATCATCTTTCTGCAACAACGCTGAATTTAGGAAGGGACCAAGCATCAAAGGGGGGGGGGGGGGAA
>NW_010965451.1:1681943-1689826 GCF_000463585.1 Tarenaya hassleriana
ATATAGTCCCTGCCCTGAGATAATACCTCTTACGTATCTCCCAAAAAAAAGAGAGAGAGAGAGAGATTTGCAACTTACCCGGGATTGTGTCTTGTCTCCACTCCATGGCCAGAGATAGAAATGAAACAATCTGTCCTTGGGGACTATTTTCAGTAATGGCTCCAGAGTAAGCGCCTGGTCTGGGCGGGTGGAGCTAGGCCCGGTATGTCACGTATGTCCTTGTTGTTTGGGTTCACAATCTATATCCAATTGTAAAGAAGAACAATCAGTATGATGCGAAAACAGAGACAGCAATAACTCTTAGATAAATAAGAAACTATCATACTTTAGCTTACAGGAAGAAACTTTGTTTGTTCCATGATCTGAATATTTGGAAAAACGGTATTATGGTTATCGATTTAGTGGGTTCGTCTATAAGAAGCAGTTGAGGACTACTTATGGTTTTCAGGAAGATCGGTCCAATTCTAACTCTTGAATTCTATGGATAAGACTAATTTAGACGGAACTGAAAATAATGATCTACAGAAAAATTTGAAAAGGCCCGAATGAGCATCCAAGTGTATATACACAGTTCGAGAAGCAACGGAGATACCTTGACAATGATGATTGCTATGACACCAATGACAATAAGTACAAGTAATGCCATGATACATTTGTCAGTCGCAACCTGAATGAGGAAGGAGGAAAAGTAAGTTGAGAAAATAGGATTGTGCATAGAGGAATGGTATAGAGATGAAAGCGGAGATCTAGAGATTGACCTGCCTACCAATTTCCTTGACCAGCTTCGATGCCTTCTTGAGCGAGAAATGAATAGAATCGAGTTCATTGACAACTCTATTCATTTGCTCAGTCTGAACATCAAAAAGTAATACATCTCTTACTCTTCACATTTAGCAACAACTTTGGACCAATGAATGTCGCAAGATGAACAATTGAAATTCAGGTGGAGGCACAATTATCTAATTTCGATGTAATGTGACTTAACTACGAACCTGAGCCTTGAGAGCTGCTGCTGTATCTGTTCCCACATTTACAGTGTCTTGAACAATCTATTATCAGAGATACAGGAGATGTGGTCAGCGTCTGCTATTTCTTAAGCATGAGAAATGGACAAAAATGAGTCAGATGAAACACAGTCGAGTACAGGTGGCTGTCTGAAAGTTGGATGAGCATTTGGGGAGGCAAAGAGATCGAGACTAACAAAAACTAGCACAGAAGAGCAGAATCATGACTAGATACTGACCTTTTTACCCCTCTCAATGGCTTGATCTGTCTCATCCATCATTCTGTTACCTTTGTCCATTAGCTCTTGATTGGTCATATCTGGTAATCATTTAACTTCGAGTAAATATATCTAGTTGTATTCCGATATGACAAAAGGACCATATTCCAATAACCAAAAGAGCAATGTACATGTATTTTCTTGGTTAGCAAGTTCCTTTAAAGATACTCGTGCACGCATGGCTATCCATTTCAGATTACTTGGGGATCATGGATGGAACTAGATAGAGACAAAATCTAAAGCCGTACTTGAAGCTAGTAAGACATTCTCTTCCATATTCTCTTCTGCAGGTCCATCAAAAAGTTCCACTCGCTTGTTATCATTTGCTAGGTTGGAAGAGAATCTGTATAACCATCAGGGAAATCATCAATCAGAATAAACATAATGCGTCAAACTCCATCAGCCATACAATGTTGAAACGGTACAAGGCAGCTCCGACTCTATTTCTGATATAGACATTACTTCCAACATATAAAAAGGATAAGTAAGAGCAGGCAGGAACTGCAAAGAAGTAACTCGGGAAATGGAGGGTGATACAGCAAATTAAGACCCACACGCAAATTCGGGCAATCACAAATTTCTAAGTGTCTCACTTACCTTTTTTTAAGAGCAACATATGAGTTCAGTTCCTTAACCTGCATAAACACGAAATCTTCTGATATTAGAGAACTTCAAAACGCTGAACCAAAGGAGCAATAAAAAAATTATGGTAATGGATGCCAAGCCTACCATGGATTGTCTTCTATCGTTCAGCATCCGGTTAGTGTTGGCATCATTTCTGCTTTCCATGTCCTTAACTTCCCTATCGAAATCTTTGATAAGCCTACAAATAAAAGCATGATCATCATCATCATCATCATCAACCGTGATGACAAAGGTAAATGTAAGACCACCTGCGATAAGAATGAAATCTGGGTATGCCTAAAGGAATGCTGGAGAAGAAATTACCTCTTACAATCTCGCATCTTGTCCGTGAGCTCTTCCAGCTGCCTACTCTGCCTACTGGCATCTTTAATCTTCTCCAGCTTCTGGAACCCATTTCTAGGAAGCAACAAAAAAACACACAATATGAAAATCTATTGTCCGGAACAACATGAAGTTCTATGTCGGAATTCGAAAATGGGAATCCAAGGTTACAAATGGAAAATGCAACTAAGACGCAGAGATTCTCACGATAAGGCACGGAAAATATCATTGATCTGTCCCTCGATCTCAGCCAGCTCTTCGCTGACCGCCGATATTGGATCCATCTCTTCGAGCAATGCACTTAGAAACTGACAATCTTCTCTACCATAATACGACAACAATGTCTTTTCAATTCCACGAAACACGAGCGTCGAAACAAAAGCAACGCCGAGCACGAATCGACTCGCTGATAATGGCAGATTCAAAAATTATCGACCAGATCCGTGAGGATCCGAGGCGCCAAAATGTGAAAGCTCCGGATCGAATCTTGTACCCAAACCAAAAGACCGGATCCCGGATCCAAAATTACTGAAAAAACGAGCCGCGTAAATTGAAATCCAAAACCCGCAGAAAATTTCCAGATCTGCGAACAATGTAGCTGGCAAAAATCGATCAGGAGAACAGAAAAACAGGTCAAAATCTCAGGCACCCCAAAGAAAAAAACAGTGGAGGTCTTTGAACGTGCAGGATTTTTTATTTTCTCTCAGACATTTTCGGTCTCTTTTTTTTCCTTGTTGGGTTTTTCTCTCTCCTCCAAAACTCACCCCCTTGTTTTGTGGAGAGAGAGAGAGAAGACCTTATTAAAATATGATTAGTTGTATAATCTGGTACACGTCCGTGGGCTCCATCTCCCCCGCCGTTCCGAAAAGATTCAATAATGGGCCTGAAGTGTGTGGGCCTAAACGGGCCCAATTAAAAAGCTAATGGGCTAATCTCTAATAAAGATCCGAATCCGGGTCCAGACCCGGATCCCTTAGGTTACGAATGGTGTCCTTATAAAATCGAAAACTGAGGTTTTTCGCCATAGTTGCTCGCGACTCAGCTGTCTCGCTTCAGGATTCGACCGCCGCCGGAAATCAGTCAGGCCACCAATAACAATGGTACGATTCTCTGAAAACTCTCATGTTGATGCTGCAGAAGTTTGTTCATATAGAATTAGGGATTTGCTTTGAGTTTGATTCCTCGATTTGGTGGAAGAGATTCATATTTAATCGAAGTGTTGGAGAAATATTTTCTCCGAGCTTTCGTCTCCGCGTAGTGTATCTAAATCAGAATCAGCTTATGTACTCTCGTTGCTTGCCGGAAAAATTTTCTCGAATTTTTTTTTCTCTGCAACTTTGATAGTATCAAGGGCTTGTTTTGTGAGTATCAGGACCTTGTTCGACATCAATCTTCTCTTTTTTATGCCTTTATTTACGCAATCTTCCTTCTTTTGCTTTCAGACAAAGAGGACGAAGAAGGCTGGAATTGTCGGCAAATATGGTGAGTGCTCATGCATATGTTAATGGGTTTATGAAATACGAGAACTTGATGTGATGTGAATATTATGATCCTTTACTCCCCCTTCCATTTTATGTTGGAGTGGGATCATTTGTGCAGTTTGCTTAAGGCAAAAAGTCTGGTTGGATACTTCATAGAGTTTGTATTGTAGATTAGACATGCCTGTGAGAAATGAATTAACCAGAGATACCCTTTTTGCAGTGGAGATCTTTCTTTGTTATTGTCACCTGTTTATATGTATCATGTTCTCTGGTTGTAAACATGTTGATGCATTGTCTGTCAAAGGTACCCGATATGGTGCGAGTCTTAGGAAGCAAATCAAGAAGATGGAAGTGAGCCAACACAGCAAGTACTTCTGCGAGTTCTGTGGGAAGGTGATCCTGTTGTCTCTTCATTTTAAATGGTGGTTCTAATGAAACTACAAGCTCTTGATGTAACACGTTGTTTTTGATTCAGTATTCTGTGAAGAGGAAGGCTGTTGGAATTTGGGGCTGTAAGGATTGCGGGAAGGTCAAGGCTGGCGGTGCTTACACTATGAAGTAAGAAATCTTTTTATGGTCTTTGAAATGGGTTTTATGTTTCATGTGTTGCCCATTACTAAGTTTGGAATGTGGTTGGAATTTGGCAGTACGGCAAGTGCTGTGACAGTGAGGAGTACCATCAGGAGGCTGAGAGAGCAGACTGAGAGCTAAGATGGAACTGTCTATTAAGAGAAAGGAAGCTTCTTACCACCTTATTTGGAACCTCTGTTTACACAGACCAGATTTCAATCTTCCCTTTTTGATAATTTGATGTTCCTGTCGTTTTTTTTTTTTGGGTTATGCTACATTTGTGCGGACCTGTGCCTTGGTAACAGTAAGCAAGAATGGGTTTTTGTCGTCGAATATTTTCCTCCAACACAACATAGCATTTGCCTTGAGGAGAGGTAAGGTGAATTGGGAGTTGAACATCACGTTTTATGTCGACAGTATAATCAATCAATACGATGTTTTTATCATGCAACAGAGAGAGATTATAAAAACTGCAATAGCACACACGGGACAACTATTTATGCGGAAAAAAAAACATATTAGATTCACGTGTTTCTGAGTTGGCAGATTTTCAGCCAACTCAGGTTGGATAAAAGTAAGCAGCGAAAGACCTGCGTGTGGCTTGCTCCATCGCCCAGATTCAGTCACCTCTTTTATTTACTTCTTTTCCCCCGTCTGAACGTTGGTTCCAAGAGAAGAAGCCCCACCCACCCTTCTCAAAACTACAAACAAAGCTATTGAGGAATTCAGAAGAGGTCAGTAGAACCGTCGTGAAATGTCTGCGTTTGGACAGCTTTAACGGCGGCTACTCTTGCGGCGTTTGCAGCTCTGTTTGCGGCCATCACTGCTCTGTTCACTCTCTCCTCCACTTTCCCAACTTCTTCCGCTTTCTCCCCTGCTTTCCTTGCTTTCTGTATATATATATAGACATTGCTAAATCACACACTCATCCCATTGTAGAGTTTGTTTCTTGTATATTGTAATATTCTCACTCAACTCAGCTCCATAATTTCTAAACTGAGAGACCTACAAAATACTCGCGCCTGGTCACTGTAAAATATCAAAACACGGAAAACTCCACATTTTCACATATACTATGCTACCAGATAACAACAATCCTTCAGCCAGTTTCAATACTTCAAATGTGGACGGTAAAATTTCTGTAAAACAACACTTTCCCTGCTGAAATGGAGGTGAAAACGCGAGTGTCATTTTCATCTTCTTCCTTTGTTAATTGTTACCAACTACAAGAAGACAAACAAACAGAAGAAGTGAATATATAATAAGTGCTACAAAGGCTTGCAAACCAATTACCAGGGTGCATTTAACATCCAGATCGAACTACAAGTAGACTGCAATATTCGCAGAATAATTAAAGAGGTGCGCCCACTGATTGCTCACTTTTGCTCATCTTACATGCGAATCCTACATAAGGGGAAAACCCTAGAAGATAAGCAGGCTTAGTAACAACCACGTGATGAAGGCTTGATTATTACCTTATCAACATTACCTTCATCGGGTACTCAATGATATATTGCACCCCAAAAGCACCACAAAAATTTGTCTTAGCATTTAATCTCTTTGCTTTTCCATTAGCCACGGCAGCAATATTACTGCCAGCATTTGAACGACCACAAGGGCGTAATCTACTCATTCTTATCCTAGGTACATAATTTATAGACACCACACTAGCTCTAGGATCTCGCAGAACAAGGATAATGCTACTGGTTTACCTGGGCAGCATCGAGAACCTTGGTGTGACTTATGTAGAAAGACGATCCAGGACGGGTAGTTTGCTCGCTGGGACAGCTGAGAACGCCGTTTTCCCAGTGGCCAGCCTGCATCTCGCCATTCCTGAATGTATACATGCCAAGCCCTTGCCTTCTTCCCTCATGCCAGGCTCCTTCATACCGATGCCCATTTCCAAATTGATAAACCCCAAAACCATGCATCTTGTCAGCAAAATACTCCCCAGCATATGTATCACCATTTCTGAAACAAAGACAGACCTCCTAGTCAGACAGGTATACAAAGATATTAAGTATTGAAAGACAACCTAAAGCTCCGTCAAAACTAAGATTCAAGATGGAAAGACAAAACTCTTTCTGAAGCCAGTGTTTGATGTTATTTTCTAAGTTTAATGCCAATGACAGTGACAGAAAATCTTGAGCGTTGATGTCCAAAGGGAAAGACACCTAACAACCCATCAAAACTAAGAAACTCTACACAGAAAGCCAAGTACTTCTGGAAAACCACATGCTAAATCCCACTCCATAGCTAATAAGCCATGTATGGACCACCATAATTCAAAGCACCACTAAATTCTGATGGGGAAATCAAGATTAAAAGATACCGAACATCAACAGCAGGGGCCTTAATACACCATTATAATTCATAGCTCGGAAATTTAGATGACTTCAGAGTAAGACAATGAAGACTGTCACTTTGGCTTGATCAACAATGAAAATACAAGAATAACTGCACAAGTTCAAGATAGATGATTTCACCTGAAATGGTAATGACCAAGGCCATGCTTGACACCCCACTTGAACTCTCCAACATATCGACTACCGTCCTCAGAGGTATATACACCACAACCATGGCACTGCCCGTTAGACCACTCACCAGCATACACATCCCCAGTATAGAATCTGTAGACTCCAATCCCATGTCTCATTCCCTGCCTATACTGACCACGAAACCGGCTTCCTTTAGCCCATGTTTCTACACCATAACCATCATACTTCCCATCAACCCAATCCCCTTCGTATTTACCTTTCATGGAATAGTAATAAACCCCACTTCCTGAACATTTTCCTCTATGAAACTCTCCCTCGTATACATCACCACTGCTGTACTTTTGAACCCAAGAGCCAGAGCTCGTCTTTTTCTCTGTCGCGGGCTTCGAACCAATTGACCAAACAACCTGTTTCGCGTTAGACTTCGAAGAAAAGGAGGAGCCGGTAGGTCTAAACTTGAGGGGTGGCAAACGAGCAAGAAACAAGCGGATTGACGGTAGGTGAGTAAGGGCGAGATTGAGAAACACGACAAGGATAAAAGACACAGCAAAGACGACGATTAAGAAGAGCAGAAAGAGGCGAACGTTGATCAACAGGAAGAATATATACAGAGGAGGAACGGAGAGAAGAAGCAGGAAACGAAGGTGGAAACATATCAGACGGGCGTGAAGGATATGGCGGAGCAGTTTCCGTAAAAACTGACTACTCGCGGATGGAATCAGGATCGACAACCGAGATGAAGACAGAAACCTCAAAAGACGCGATGGACAATACGAAGAAATCGATCCTAGGCTTGCGCGGAAACTTCCTCGCCGGGAACGGTCAACGTCGCCGGCGAAACCAAACGGATGAGACGGTTGAGCCACCGCAGTCCTCTTGTGCGGTGTAGAGACTGGGTTTTGAGGCGATGAATCAGGGATTTCAACCGTCAGATGGCCCAGAAGTTGCGCAGAGTAACCAGAGCCTGCATCAATGGCGGTTCGTCGAGGGGACTGGTCTGGAATCTGACGTTGCGACGCTTGAGGAGGACGGTGATGGTGATGATGATAAGTCGGGTTGGGGTGAGGGTTCGGATTCGAATCGGAA
>NW_010965451.1:1690007-1700952 GCF_000463585.1 Tarenaya hassleriana
TCGGAAGAGAAACAACCGGCGGCTTCCTTTCCGATAAATCGACGTTCTGCTACAGTTGATTTCTTCAGATGCATTTACATAGAGAAAAGAGAATTAGGGATGGCGATGGAAATTAGGGCTCGTAAGAATTAGGGTTTTCTGCGATAAGATAAGAGAAGCCTCTGATTCTGATTTGGTTCTCCCTTGAAACTGCGTCTAGTTTTCACAAATGAAGAAGACAAGCTCAGTTGCAGACCCGACAGATAGTCCCCGTTTTTTGCCCTATTTACCGATATGCCACTCAACCTTTTTTTCTTGGACGTCACTCTTCCTTTTCTTTTCTTTTTTTTTTTTTTTGCAAATCATTTTTAATTACTACTTTCAGTAAAAATGGCCAAAAGAATGTCTCTCTCTCTTGACAATTTGACAATTTGTTTTATATGATGAATATCGAATACAGCCTCTAATCGTATCGGTTATATTTAAACATATACGATATTTATTTAGATATCAAAATCATTTTATTTGTGAATAATTGAAAACTAGGAAAAAAATATACAAGCTTTTAATTTTATTATAGATTCGGGCGGTTTAGTTGATAGAGACTTAATTATTTATTCTCTACGACTTAATAATTTCAAGCATTTTATTGATAAGTACAATTATATGGGTCTACCAGCAATGACGAGCCTTTCTAATGTAAAGAAATAAAATATTATTCATCCATTAAACATAATGGTTTATACTAGCAAGTACCGGGTCAAATATATAGGCGCTTTGGAAAGCGAACGAAATTTAGGGGTATAATTGTAAATACGAGGAGTGACAGGGAGATGGAACTAGACAAACCGAAAGCTCCGGTTGGCGGTCGGAAAGCGCTTCGATTCAGCAATCATTGCTCTCCAAGTCCGGGAAAACTTGTGGGATTACCGACACGTGTCATTACTCTCCGTTTGGAAGAAGAAATGCGTTAAAACGATACCGTTTCTTTACATGTGATGAAAGCGAACCGATCATCAGACATTCAGATTCACAGAATCCCAGATTGTGTAGGGATTATGTGTGTGTGATTTAACAATTTAGATGTGACAGGGTCGGAATGTATGTATGGTCTAATCAATGTACATGTTTGCCATGTCATCATCATAACCCTTCTTCGAAGATCAGATTCAGCTTATGACAAAGATGCATGTCATGTCATCGCTTTTATCTGTTTACCTTGTTTATGGAACGCTGCTCTTATCCGGTGAGGGTGTGTGTGTGTGTGTAAACTCTTATCCTTTTGCATGGCCTTATTCTGAGTGAATATAAATCCAACCCCACACACCATCACTTTGCATCCATCCATCATAATCCAGATTAATATATATCCAAAATGGTTATAATTTTATTAAAATCGAAATAACGAACTATAAAAAAAAAACAACTGAAAACCCGAAGATTTCCATGTAAAATGAATAATTTTATCAATAAAAATTGAACCCAAACTAGAATAAAACAGAACCAAATTCATTATAAAAATTCTAAATCCGAAATAATCGAATTCGAACGTAACCAAATACCTTACCATCCATCACTTGGGAAACAAAATACACAACATGACAGATTAGGGTTTTGATCATAACAATAATCGGTAAAGGAAACCATGTAAACTGCAATGCCCATTATACTTTTACAAGTTTAGCACATGTAGAAAAGATCATATATCCTCTCTCTCCCTACTCTAGTATTATAGTACCAAGGTTACAACACAGAGAGAGATTAGGTCAAGAAAATTTTCCCAGAAGCTCAAAACTGGAAACAATGACCTTACCCCCTTCATAATGAAATCACAACCTCCTCCTCTTTTCTTAAACCAAGGGAGCAACAGGGGAAGGTAGATTATTTGTGGACATAAAAATCATGTTTTTTTTTCCTAATGTTTTCGGTGGATCCCGAGAGAGGGGGTATCAAGAAACTAATGAATCTTGATCTTATTGTAAAGTAAAATATATGTATACCTAATGTTTTTTTTCTGCCAACCTTTGAACACTGCTTTGTTGAGTGTTACAGTTGGGCGACATGGCTGGTGATGACTTCAGGGCAAGACTGAGCTTGAAGGAGTTCCAGACGCATGAACGGTGAAGTGAACTGCAGGATGTAATCTTGATCTGGAAACAGATGAACGAAATGAGTAATTTGATAACAGACGATGATGATGTAAGGGGGGAAAAACAAACAGGAACAAGAAGCTTACTTTCTTTGACTGTTCCATAAAGCCAACATAAGACCTCGTCCGCAAATGCCAGACAAACACCTCCCTACCATTTACCGTAAGATACGGATTTAGATATATCACTATGGAGATCGTGAATTCCATTCATAAAGTTCATGAATAAGTGCATGCAGTTACTTATTCCATGATTTTCCGGCTGGTTCGTTCATGAGGAGACAGGCTGTGATATATCTATTTGGTCTTAAAAAAGAAACAGAAACTTCCATTCTAGTCATATATAGGATCATGTTTGATCTGGGCATAGATGGATTTCTAATTCTAACTATAGGTTTGGCTGACATACATGGTATGTAAGTTATATTCAATGACACATACGGTTTTCCCAAGTCCTCAACAGAAGATTAGCAGTTGAAAGTAGTCGGGTTATCGTAAAAAGAAAAAGGCCATGTGTTTATTCTGAAACGGAAATCCGAGATTACGTGCCATGCACGAGTTGGAGGCTATATTCGCTAATATCGAGGGTTTTACGAAAAAAAAGGTTATTTAATGGTAAATAAGGCTTTTTAATGTTCATGCAACTTCAAGCACAGATTAACTTACCTGCCAATAGTTGTTCATTTTCACTCTCTGCGTTATGTCTTTTGTCCTTAATCTTTCTGTATCGACCAGAACACCTCTGTCATCCCTGTTTCAATAGAAGACCGTGAAAACATAGTGGAATGTGCTAATGCACAAACAAAAACCCAGCCAGTGAAGTGTTACCTATATCCGACAACAATATAGGGAATCCCGGTTAGAAATGCATGAATCTGAAGCGGTGTAAAACATCCCAAAACATATTGTGTCATAACATTAAAACGCTGATAACAATTTAAAGGAAATAAAAATATATCTCTGTACCATATATTTGGCATTTACATACCCAATATTTTAGCAGCTCTTCTCTCTCAAATCTTTCCACTGTCCGATGCTCCAACTGCAGATTAGTGGACATGAATGCGTAAATGAAATGGGTATGAATAGGCACAGCTTTTCTCTGAAAACATGAAATGGGTTTCAGCGCAAAACCTGACGAGCGGTTTTAAGGTCAACATAAAATCTCCTGCCTTCATCAGTTGAGTCACAACAATCCATTTGCACCCCCATAAGAATACGATGAGCACCCAATTTAGTTTTGATAACAGCACAATATTCGAGATTGGCATCAACATGGCTTATTTCTTGACCATCAGCTCTTCCTGGGTCTTCCACAGCTAGGGCCTCAAAGCAATACCCCCAGTAACGTCTAAACAATAAACATAAGCAAAAAAAAGAAAGATGAATTTAAGACTAATAATAGTTCAGCATTATTTTTCTTTCTCGAACAGGAGTTTGAGAAATAATACATGCGGCGGTCCAATTCACTCTGTGGTCGCTCTGGTAGTTTATGCTCTTCCACATAAACCACACCATTCCGCTTATGCACCCCCATTTCCCATGGCTCATGCCGGATATAAGCAGTAGCCATTATCTAAGAGGGGAAAAAATAAGGAAGCAGAAAGAAAAAGATCTAAGGAAAAAACAAAGGCTTTCATCGAAAGGACAGTTTTTTTAGGCAAACGTTACCTTCTTCAGGCAGTCAGCAAATGTCTGTTTAAAGAAAAAAAAAGTTAAAACCAGAAAGCTCAGATAATATCTTAACAATTGAAAAGTAGAGCTCTAAGTATTTTAAATGGATATGGCTTGTGTACCACAAAATGAATGTTTCCCAGAGGAAGGTTTTTCGCTCTTGTACAAGCTAGTAGGTCACCAAATTCCCGAGAACCCTGTTCTGATTCAAAGTAAAGATAAAGGGTTGCCATACCAAATCAGTCTCGGCACAAATAGCTAAGAGACATGTAATAAAAGTTATAAAACCAAATGTTAAATGCAGTTACCTATTTTTTCGGTGAAAGAATCAAACCCTTGATTCAAATCAGCTCCAATGTGGTCGGGGATGGACCGGTTAAAAAGTCTCTAGAGAGAGGAAAATAAATTGCGTAAAAAGGCTAGAAAAGCGAGTTATACCCAGTAAATACGTGAAACTGATGAGTAGACTTACCAAGCTCCGCTCATCAAAGTAGACTTCCCCACCTTCTGCTCGACTATAACTAGCAATTTCGCATGGCTGGCGAATAATAAAAGGAAATTCAGGAAAAGTATGATTTTAAATGTGAAAGGATCATAATGAGCTACGCCAGAAAGAAAGTGAGAAAGACCACGTTACCTCCTGGAAGACGGTAGCTTTTCTGGACAAAGTTTCTGTGCTTTTGTTAAGTTTTAACTCGGACACAAACCGATCATCGCGATTCCCATTTGCAAATCTCAAGCCGTAACCATAACCATAGCCCTGTCTAGGAGGATAAGGTCCAGGTCGAGGAAGAATTCCACGGCCACGCCCAAAGCCTCCTCTACCTCCTTGATGCTGATTATTGCGTATGGCCGGTGGTAACACTAGCAACAAAATGCGTATATATATCATAAAGCACTGAATATCTAGACAAACAGAAGGGTAAAATCTTTCAAACGACCCATTGTGGTAACAAAATGAGCAACGAAAGAGACAGAAACTGTATCAGAATGTCACGTTCTACGTATCTTATGAAACAGGGAATTCTAAAACATGCTAAGCCTGCTTTGCAGACAGACTAAATCCACAAACAGCAAAGACAATGATATATGGTTTCATACAGAAGCTGAACTGACAGATAATGCGCAGTCCCGACAGTAATCTTCATTGCCCAGGAGACAGAAAGAAACGACGGTCAGAACAGGCACTTCAATTGTATACTATCCATTGAATGAAACATGAAAATTCTACTCTGCCAGTTGCAAAATTATATCAAATTCCGATACACATTTGCGAGAAAACAATCGACGCAATGCGAATTCTGGTAAACTGTGAACAAATTTTTCATATCAATCATAGAACGATTCCAACACAACAAATAGGAAATTGAAGTTACCAGGAATAGGGTATGGGCTCGTCGCAGGTGTATTCCAGTAAACTTCATTGTCAGAGCCAAAGAGATCCTTCTCTTCTTCCTCCTCTTCATTCCCGTCCTCATAGAAGCCCTGACCATAGATATTACCAGCGTTATTGCCATGGCTCTCTACTTCTTCATCCACCTCTTCTTCGCCTCCGCCTCCATCATTCCCATCGGGTCTTCTTCCACTGCTCGCACTCACACTCACGCTACTGGAATCTCCGCCTTCTCCACTACTTCCTCCGCCGCCGCCGCCGCCGCCGCCGCTTCCGCTGGAGGAAGACGACGACGAAGTAGCGGTGGAGGAGGAAGACGAAGAAGAAGAGGAACTCGATCGGGAACCAGAATCGCGAGAACCCTGGCCTCCATCGGAATCCTCGCCGAACAATTCGACCATGTTCATCTTGGCATAAACAAAAAAAAAAAGGTCAGGCGGTCGGGCGTTGTACCTCGGCGATTCTCCGAAAGCAGCAGCAGCAACAGCAGCAGAAGAAGAAGAAGGAAACCCCCCGACTAGCAAAAAAAAAAACAATAAACCGGTTCGGGTCTGTCGTACCGAAACCGGTTTAATCTATTTGGAGCTCGAACTTATTAATAATAACAGATCTTGGATCCACATCCACGCCACGGCCCACGTACTATTCAACCCAACAAAGATTTGGATTTTTAATTGTATTCAGAGAGCTAGTTTTTATTTTCTTAAAGATTTATTTATAACGATGATACGGAATATATTTTTTATATATTCACTGTAAATTTAATGTTCTACGAAAGAATAATACTCGATAAAAATAAAAATAAAATATATGCACTAATTAAATTAGATTGAGTCACCATCTCACCAATCCCTTTAGAAAATAAATACATGTAAGACAAACCATGCAAAGATGCCTTGAAATTATAAACTCATTTACAATGACATAAACCCTAAATATAACGAGTAAATCACCTTATGTCAAAAACGTATTCATAAATTAATGATCGGTCACTAGAGTTAGTAAGACTTGTTTGGCATTAAATAAATAGTATTGAATTTTAGATCGGATACCAATTGAAATATTACATCATATGATTAAAGAATTAGATTAGTACACTTAAACTATGGCTATTATTGGATCCATAACTACAAATCACATGATATGTATAAAAAAAAAGTTGTAACGCGTTAGGTACGTAGGTGACCGACAGCAAGCGAGGGATTATTTTAACGTAATTATTGTATGGATAATAGTTTGGTACTTCTTATAATATGTGCTTCGAGGTAAAATGGAAGGTTTTTAATAAATAAAAAAAAATAAGCAAATTAAACTTGATATAATTGTTACAAGTAATATATATTAAGAGCATATCCCGATCCCGATGGTACTGGAACTAGTTACGATTTTCTACCCTCGGAGAGCGCGTGTAAGCGACGAACTTGAGAGAGAGTGAATAGTCATAAATATTAAGAGAAAGGAAACATTCTACCATTATATACATATAGTAACTTATGACTCTCTGGACCCACCAAGCGCATTTTAGCATTAGCCGAAAGTTTTCATTTCTTTTGTTCCTTCTCTGGTGTCGGGATTATGAGCTGATTTTATGAAGGTTTAAGAATGATCGCTTTATTGCAGAGAGGACACTCGAATCAAGCTTTTTTTGTTATGTGATGATACTTAATTATTTGCCACTTGGATGCCAGATGAGCTTATCCTGCGCCGTCCACCTTGTTAACCTCCTCCATATATTACTACTTCCAAGCAAGACCCTTTTTGGGAACCAGGAAAAAAGAATCTTTTTTTTTTTGGGGGGTGTTTATAGAACTCAATTATTTACGTCTATAATCTATAAAAAAAAAGGGATAATTTGTCTGTTTTAAGACTTGAAAAGAGTTGATAAATCTCGTGATCAAAGGCCAAACAGATCATAATCAGAGGCTGCTTCTACTGGTTGTCGGGTAATCTTCAGTTCTTGTCTTCCTCTGCTGTTTCTTATCTCTGATTTGTTCCCGAAATTCCCGGTCTTGATCCATTTTTTCTCATATTGTTTCCTTATATAGGTCTTCACACTTTGCTCAGAGAAAACTCTGTTTTTGAATCTGATTCCTTGGCCTTGTTTGAGTTTCTTGTTTCTCTGTATTGTCCTAAATCCTCGACCCTAATCAAAATCTACCCTTTAGTCGGAGTTGAACTGCACCCTCTGCCGGTCTGTCCTAACTCCGCTTTCCGGGTTGAGTTTGAGTTGACTTTTTTTTTTTTGCCGAAAGGGAAAAAGGGGATGGAGGAGTACAAGGAGATGAAAGTGCTTGGTTCGGGTAACTTTGGAGTGACGAAGCTTGCCCAGCACAAGCTCACCAAGGAACTTGTCGCCATCAAGTACATTGAACGTGGCAACAAGGTTTAGCCATTTTTAAAATTAAAAGAATCCAAAACTATATACATGTATGTATTTTTTGGAAGATTAGTATGTTATTATATATTGTGGGTTCAATCAATGAAAGATCGATGTGTTTCAGATAGAGGCGAATGTGCAGCGTGAGATAATCAACCACCGGTCTCTGGTGCATGAGAATATTATAAAGTTTACAAAGGTGTTCTTGACGCCGACCCACTTAGCCATTGTCATGGAATACGCCGCCGGTGGTGAACTTTTCGACCGTATCTGCACTGCCGGCCGCTTCAGCGAAGACGAGGTCCCTTTTCTTTTCTTTTCTGTTTTTTTATTATTATTAAATTCTATTTAAAAATTAACAGAAACAATTTTTATATGTTGAAATTTATCTTGTTGTTCAAATGATACCGAGCCAATTTGGATTAAAGCGGATATATATATGTTGTCTTGTTATGGTGAATGGTGGCAGGCTAGATATTTTTTCCGACAGCTTATATCTGGAGTCAGTTATTGCCACTTAAAGGTATATATATATATATATACAAATAATATAAAATCGTGTATAGATTATAGAATGCGTTGCTGTGATTATGTGATTATTGGGGCTGTTTTGTCAGGAAATTTGCCACAGGGACTTGAAATCGGAGAATATTCTGTTGGACGGGAGCCCCAACCCTCGTCTCAAAATCTCCGACTTTGGTTACTCTAAGGTTTATGCACAATAATAGATACATCGAATATATTTAATATAAAAAAACTTTATAATATATGGTTTGTAATTTCACAGTCTGGTTTGCTGCATTCGAAACCGAACTCAGCGGTCGGGACACCAGCTTACGTGGCTCCCGAAGTCCTGTCCCGAAAAGAATACGATGGGAAGGTAGGTACTCCTCCGTTCTCGTTCCGAACGCATATATAATGCAAACCCTAATATATAATTTCTATGCACGAATATTCCAAACATTAAACGCTAATGTATCTGAAAATATCTCATATATATAAACGGAAATGAGATTTAGATTTTGGTTTTGTGGTACCATATCATAAATTAGGGTCAAATCTGTGAAACGATTAGGATTCGAAATCACACCCATTTTATAATCGATAAACTTCGGTTAGCATAACGTATTATTCGACTTTACCAATGGTCGGAACCCGATTACTAAAATTACTAGACACATTTTTTCATTTAAGAAGTAGAATGACGTTTAGTCCTGAAGATACACCTTTTTAACATGTCATGTAAAGGGTATCTTTTAATCTTTAGAATCAATCGATACGTGTGTGTGTATATATATACACGTACGTGTGGTACGTACGTAGGTGGCGGATGTGTGGTCGTGTGGCGTGACATTGTACGTAATGTTGGTCGGAGCATATCCATTCGAGGACGCTGAGGAGCCGAGAAACTTCTGCAAAACCATAAAGAGGATAATGGCTGTCCAATATTCCATACCCGATTACATTCGTGTTTCAACGGAATGCAAACACTTGCTCTCTCGCATTCTCGTCCTTAATCCATCCAAGGTACCAACGACAAAAATAATCCCTTTTCCACACACAAATTATTTATATATATATTTTTATATATGAAAATCATTTCATTCATTAATCAATAAGACGATGGTTCTTGTTCTTGTGTGTGTTTGAAGAGGATCACGATACCGGAGATAAAGAAGCATGCATGGTTTGTGAAAGGATTGCCGAAACAGCTAATGGAGTTTGACGAGAAAATCAACATTAATGGTGGATCGGTGGACGAGGAAACCGTTCAGTCGGTCGATGAGATTATGCGTATAATACAAGAAGCTCAGTCTCCTGCCCTCGCCGATGATTAGTGGTTTTTAATTATACAATAATAACCGAAATTACTCTTCTTTTTTAATCCGAAAATAAATTTTTATTCTCAACTTGTAAAGTTTATTTGAAAATTCAATATATGGATAACTAATTATCCTAAACGTTTTTTGCAGTGTTTGAATAATAAGTTATATGCATACGTACATCTTTATATATTATATCTCCACCTAACAAGTTCTTCTTCTGTTCTCGAAGCATTCAAGTTCCATGGATGAATGCATGTGATAAATTATATATAATAACACGAATTTTTTCACATTCAGATGGATGGAACCATCTGGATAAAGTTATCCGACTTGGTCGGTGTCGCCGTCGAGTTCCCGACACGTTCTTCCTCGTCTCTCCCTATCTCCTCGGCCTCGTAAGTTCTGTGAACACCGTACAACGCGTAGAACAACGTTATCAAGCTCGTCCAAATCGCGAATCGCTGGAAAGACAGCGGCTTCAACGTCGTCATCAGAAACACGTTTAAGAACGCCGAAATCGCGGCGGGCCACGGCATTAGCGGCACGGACCAGGCGCCGGGATTTGGCGTGGGTGATCGGGACGCGTGATATTGGAAAAACGCCGTGGCTGCGATTGCGATCGCGGGGAACAGCGTCAGGCCCCACCACTGTTTGTTGAGTTTCCACCAGACGGAGAAGGCAATGGCGGAAAGTGAGAGAAGAGCGAGGAACGAGAGGGTATGAAACGGTGCGTTTTGGGCGGTGATAGTGTATTTGCGGTAGATGAGGGCGTTTGCGACTAAGTAGAAGACGCAGAGCGTTCCAAGTGAGATCAGCTCCATTACGATTTCGAGGTCTGTGAATAACGCAATGGAAGCTGTGCAAAGGCCTGAAAAACAACAACAACAACAACAACATGAATTGGATCAGCAACTTAAAGTTAACTACAATCTCAAAAGAGATTAATGTGTTGTTATGTTCATGGTTTCACCTTGATTACTGTCGGATGATATGGGAATATATGTAATCAATTATGTAAATTAAACTTGATTTAATTATAGTGTTCTTTGTTTCCACTTATATTTAAGAAAAGTAATTCTCTTTATTATGAATAACATAGACAACATTTGCTTCAATTTTTTCTTCTTCAATACGTGGTTAGTATTGATTTAATCCTTTTTATTTAACTATGTGAATAACATTTATACCTAAAAAACCTAATCCGTTTTTTTGTTAAAAAGATTCACCTCGATTAATTAGTGTTGCCTGAATGAACCAACAAATTAGTGTTGCATGCGTTGAACGTGATATTAGAATATATGATGCATGGGTTATGTAAATTTAATTTGATTTGGTTATAGGGTTTGTTTTCACTTATATATATATATACATATATATATATATATATATTTAAAATCTTATTTTCTTTTAAGATTAAATTTGTTCTGATTTTTTTTTTTCTGAGATTGGAAGAAAGAAGGGTTATACCGAGAAAGAGAGTGGCGTTGAGGGGAGTGCCGGTGGAAGGATGAACTGTGGAGAGGCAGGAAGGGACCAACCTGGCTCTT
>NW_010965451.1:1701075-1711321 GCF_000463585.1 Tarenaya hassleriana
TGACGCAAAGGTAACGAGCCTGACCCATCATAGCCACCAGCAGTGACGCCACTATCCCAACACTCGCACCCACCCCCACCACGTTCCCTCCCCATCCCCACCCTATCTTCCTAAACGCCACCGCGTACGACGCCTTCTTCGATATCTGTTTACACAACTCTCCACATATTTATATATATAAATTCTATAATTCATGGTTAGTTTTCGTTACATATAAATAAATACGAGTACCTCGTTGTAGGGAACCATGAGGCAGAGAGACAAGGCCATGAGGGAATAGAGGGCGGAGACGGAGATAACGGAACCGACGATTCCAATGGGGAGGGAAAAGGAAGGGTCGTGTATCTCTTCGGCGAGGGTTGAAACGGTGTCGTATCCAATATAGCTGAAGTATACAACCGCTGCTCCGTTGACTATCCCTCTGACCCCGTAGGGAGCCAGACCGTCAGGCTCCACCAGCGCCTTGGCTCCACCTCCCTCCCTGAACCCTCCTATTATCACGAACCCGAAGAACGCCACGTGGAACACCGTCATTACCAGGTTCAGCATCGAGCTCTCCTTTGTGCTGCAACCCGCTCGCGTTTTTTAAGTTTGACTAGTAAACAGCAGCAGAGGGAGATCAACTCGGTAGGTGTATATATACCTGTAGCAGAGGCAAAGGGTGAGGAGAAGGACAAGAGCGAGGGCGGGGAAATCGAGCTCGTTGTAACCACTCTCGAGGCCTTCCACTCTCACTCTCCACTTGTTGGGGTCCGACCCTCCAAACGCAGTGCACATGTACTCCGTGAAGCTCCTCGCCACCGCCGCATTCGACAACACGTACTCCAGCAGTATGTTGGCTCCCCCCAAGTACCCTACGAATTCACCTGCACCCATCCGGCCACCCACATTAATATACATATATCACTCATACGTGTGTGTGTGTGTGTATGTATATATATATATATGTGTGTGTCTAAATTTATACTATTATAGATATAATTAATGTTGTTGTATTAATGATCCAAGAACGAGACGAATTTCAGATAGAATAGTTAATATTTAGATCCACGTTGGTTTAGGGATTCAGCAACACTACTAATTAATCAGACACGACGTTTTCTCCTACATATAACCCTTAATTAATTATCGACACATGCCGTTTTGTAGTGAAAGAAGGACACAACAACGTAATCTCTTAGAACTCAAAGGCAAGTGGATCCAGTTGTAATGAAGAACCACTGATATACACACAAAAATGAAAGAAAGAAGAAGGGCATTAATTTCAGGTTTTGTTATTTTGCCTCGGGCTAATACTAATTAAATCAAGATTTCATGATTTATGTTGTTATGATATGATATGCATAGAATATACTAAATTTTTGCTGAATGTCAAGTGACATTAAATTGTTATAATTCTCTCCTTTAAATGAAATGCACTTCTTCCTCCGTCTTGTTTGAGAGCAAAAACCGCATTTTCTTTATCGAATTGTAAAAAGTAAAGAGAAGGGTCTTTTTCTTCTGAAAAGCTTTAAAAAAAGAGAGATAACGTATCTCGATGAACACAGAGAGATTTCTTACATATCCACCCGCCATGTTCTTTAGATCTGCCTGGCTCTGACGGCCAAACACGTCTTTGTCTCGTCTCAAAAGTCAGTAACCTTGTAAACTAAACTGACACGCTGCGTACCAACTATAAAGACACCTCCTTTTCTCCTTATTTTTTCAACTCTCAACCGCAGTTTACACATCCTTCTATGCGACGTTTCATAAATAATTTTTTTTTTTAAAGAACTGAAAATTTCACCCCCAAAATACGAAAACCCTTCTCTTACATATATGTATACGTACAAGCACAATGTTTTTTGGCACCACCTACGAACATGAGCTTAAAACCAGGTTTTCGTAACATTTTTTTCAAAGGGTCAGAAAAAAAAAGAAATAAATGAAGGGTTATGGTTAAAAACGAGATTCGTGGTTTAGTGGTTACAATTCTTATTTATTTCAATTTTCCAAGATCATTCATGTGCTTGAAAATACTCTTTACAAAAAAAAGAAGGTTGTATTTATGTGTGTATATATGATAGACGTACCAAATGTGACTCTGAGATAACTGAAAGCCCCACCGGCGACAGGGACGCTAACTGAGAACTCAGCGTAACAAAGAGAGGAAAGAAGAGCGGAGAATCCGGCGAAGATGTAAGAGATGAAGACTGCGGGGCCTGAGATTTCCCTGGCGACAGGTCCGGTGGTGACGAATACTCCGACGCCGAGCATGCCGCCGACGCCGAGGGCCATGAGGTCCAGCCACCGCAGCCTCCTCTTCATGTCGGGTCCCGACCGGAGTCGCACCTGGTTCAGCTCCTGGTCTGGAGTCCACGTGGCCAGCATTCTGGCTTTGAGCCTGTGAGGTGTCTGAGAGAGGCTGTGCAGGTACTTTGCTGTTCCATTCATGGTCGTCGTCATGAGAGAGAGAGAGAGAGAGAGAGAGAGAGAGCCTGCGATGCTTGAGAAATGGGTTTATAATGTTGTGTGTGTATATATATGTGTTTATATGACCATATATATAATGCATAAGGTTTTGATTTCATACTATTAATTCTAATATTTGGATATGTCCCAGTCCGTTGCATTTTAATGGGGTATATATGGAGAATATAAGAAATATGTCCCACTTTATATCAGTATAAATCTAAACTACATGTATTGTACGTCTTGGGGTTTAGGGATTTGGACCCAATTATTCATTCAGCTACTATGCATGTTTTACTTATGATTTTCCTGAACATGATATTTATTCTTATGGGAAATAGATAAATGCCAAAAAAAAATTGTAAATATAGTATATACACACGTAATTGCATATCTATGCTGTCTGATTAAAAAAATTTAAATTTTTACGGAACCTTAACATTCATTTCTTCTGGACGGTTCAACATTATATACGTATAGCATGTTTATAATATCATCGGTGGAGCATAAAATCACGTTTAGACACTAAGGTAGAATCAATGCGGTGATATTTTTCCCATTTAGACGTAAATGCCCCTCGTTCGAGTGGACATATATTGCCCTAATCCAAGTGGATGCCGGACTCTAGCTTTACTCAAAGTACTAATCTGTCATTTATGGATGCCTATGAAATGACGATAACGCCCTTCTCATTGATCCATCACACATGCGTATATGCAGCCTTTCGGCGCACCAAGATCTCCATCTTAATTTATAACATATTTGAATATATATATATATATATATATATATATATATATATATATATGTGTGTGTGTGTATGTATATATGTCATAAATCATGTCAAATTAACAAAGGTCGTATATGTATGTATAACACATGAGACACGCAAAAGGGGGAATAAATGTGTGAGATTGACCCACTCCCCCACCCCCCCCTGAAAATCTCTTTGATCATTTTAGTCTCGAAAAAACTTTACTATAAAAAAAGAGCATCTAATTATACACTTTGCTTTAACCAACGAATTGAATCGCGTATTCATTGGACTCGATTCCTTGGCGCAATAAGATGGTTTCTTTTAACGAGAGATGTGAATGGATATGGTTCACATCTGACGGAAATCAAAACAATTCATTTATATTGATTTTCTATATATATGTATGCATTAAATTAAATGAATCATGCCTTTTGATTAATGGTGTGAACTATAGAACCAAAAGATATTCTTCTTTATTTATTATATGTTTTTTTTCTCTCTAATGGAACGGTCTATGGAGTGTATTATTATATTACATGTTTCAAATAAGAAAAAAAATCATCACATGGCACCTTTCAGGAACCCCAAGAGCGTAGAGATTTGAGGTGTTGTGTCTTATCTTGTAATTCTAATTTCCGTTGGAAAACTCGTGAAGTTAATTAGTTAGTTTCAAAATTTCCAAATTAACACCTACATAATTACAGTGAGGGCGTGAATTCATCGAGACAAATCCACGTCAGCCGCACCAATCACCTCTCACGTATGATTAGGGTTATTATATTATTGCGGTTTCTTTTAGTACATGTTGATTTTAGACCTCTCGTTCGGCACACACATATATATATATATATATATACCAAGTCAAAAAGTGTGCGATTACTCTCTTTTCCGGTATTTACATAATTGCCACTCACAAATCCAAGATATGTAAAGAGGTTTCTTGGCGGAGCGAGCAATATGATAAATCAAAACCCTAAATGAATATATATATATATATATATATATATATATATTTCGTTTCGTTTAGTTTCTTTCCTTATAGTTATGAAAAAGGAATGTATATTTATATACGTGCATACAGACAGATGTTACCGAAGAATATTAGGCAAAAGATATAGTGGTCCAAATGTTTGTCTTGATGAAGATGCCCACATGTCAATATGGGGCATAGGACTTCGGTTCTCTTTCTCTTTGTTTCGTATTCTTCTTTTAATAAAAAAGACCTTTATGTTTAACTCTTGTGGACCATATATATATATATATATATGTATATATGTATTGGCATTATAATTATATATATCAGTTTTTTTCCCTTTATGCGGTTATGGTGAAATGGTGGAATTGTTGTTGCGTGCTTTTCACTCTTATTGGTGGCTAACTTGCACGAGGAACAAACGAGAGCTTATTTGTTTTATATATTAGTATGCGTGTATATATACCAATAGATATAAAACTGTATATTGTGTGTATGTATATATATATATCCAATATCTTTCTATTCTAACTATAATTAACGAAAATAAATTACACAAAACACGCGTGTGGAAATGTTATAATCCGGTTTAGAGACACTGTTCGTCGGCCTAAAATTATTCGAATTTAAGTGTTTGGGCAAATGAAAAAAAAAACACATGGCTCATGCGTAGTCCGGGATGTTCGTGAACGTGTTCTAAGGAACCTAACATAGTAATGTCTCGTCATCTACGTGGAAAGTGTGTCTTTTCCTTTGAACGACGTGACGTTAAATAATGCGTACGAAATCAGCCGAGATGAAAAAGACAAATGAATGATTTTTTTTTTTAAATCTACAAAACCGGATTTTTAGTTCAATTATATTTTCCAGAGGATCGAGAAAATCCATGTGAATGTTCTTCTCTAAATGATGACTCGAACGGGGGATTAGGATGGAACAAAGCTCCATTCTTTATCGATTCAACCACCTTATTTTGGATCCAAATAAATGAAAATCGATAATTATATTCCATTATATTGCTAATATTTTGTACCGTATAACGATACATACAAATGAAAAAAAGAAGAAGAAAACAAATATGTCTAGTTGATCCGAGACAGTTGACCCAAATAAAGGTAATTAAGTACAACATCCTATATTTATATATACATACACACAGTTACATATTGTAGCGTATTCAACTATAAAATTTTGATATTGCTTGTGTATGCCATTAAATTTTATATATCTAAAAAAAAGCTATCTGGAATATGTTCGAACACGAGACATGCATGGTATTGGTCCGAACGCGAGCTCTTGATAACAAAAATTCGCAATAGTTATTTAATATTGGATGACTCAACCGGTAAGAAAGGAAGTAAGGTTCTCTCAATCCGGATTCGAGTCTTCTTTTGGGGAGAATCATTCACATCGATTTCATCGATTCTCTAGAAGATGTGGTCGAGCAAAAAGTTCGGTGAACTTTTGAATTATATATAAAAAAAATCTCAGTCTACGTATACTTTGTTTATTTGATATAAGACGAGAAAAACGTGGCATCATGATTATACTATTCACAATAATAATAAATTATATCATTAAAATATATGAAACGTATGGCGAATTCCACCACTTGTATGGTCAGATGTGGCTTAGTCAATCATTGCAAGCAAAGATTAATTACCTCTCCGTTTAATCATCTCAAGATTAGCTAATAAGCTTTCTCTCTACTCACCGGGAATTAATTAATCATAGTATCACTAGAATTGGTTGGATAATATATATAGTCTCTATATAGGATATATATATATATATATATCTGTTTTTTCTTTCACATGTATATAATCATGTTTTGAAACATAAATATAAAAAAACTGTGTGGAAAATATGTTTTTTTAGGATTAATTGTCAATAAGAAAAAAATAATTCATGATGTTTTGAAGGTAATACTTACGACATATAATTGTGAGTTTATAGGTTGACGAGAATATCCCACATGAAGCTACTATTCTTTCTTCACATGAACCTACGTACGTGCCTTCTCCCCCCTTTTTAGTTATCTATTTGTTTATTTATTAAACTTATAATGGAACACCATTTGTTGGTGAAATCATTATGACTCCATCATTATCCTATTGAATATGTAAATCATGAGGTTCGGAGCTACTTAGTTTCAAATTGGTACAAAAAAAATAATTAATCCGAATTACACTATATATATATATTTAAAATATTACATGGAGCTGATTATATATGAATAGCGTATACCTCATCTCAATTTTATAGATTCGATTAAAGTCGTGATGGATATCAAACATACACACACACACACACACACACACACATATATATACATGTATGTGTGTGTGTAATTAATGGTGGAACATTTCAAATTAGAACCCTAGTTAGCAGAGAGAGACTAATAAATCGCCATCATTTTAATAGATTACATTTTTAGCTTTTGGATAGGTTGCCTTCTTATCTATATAATCTCTCAATTTGTTTTGCGAAGGTGCTGAGTAACAATATCATCAATTTTATCATAATGGCTTCCCACATGTTTTGTAGTATATCCTTGCCTAGTTTCCTAATTTAGGTTTAAAATTTAATTTAATCATCAACAAAATCTAGTGGATGATCCAACATTAATCGTGACAAAATCTCTCCCCTTTGCCTTTAGATCTTCTCTTTTGTCCTAATGGAACCCTAGTGTGCCCAATTCATAGAGCTATTTTTCAATTTTATGATTTGCATGAAAATATATATAATATACAATATTTTACTCTTTATCTCCTACTATATTTATATATCCATGTGAGATCCATATTAATCACTTTTCTCATATGGATTGTTTTAAGTTTCCACCTGAAATAATATGCATTCTACCAAAATCAAACCCTGAGTACAATTATACGGTTTACCAACTCCGACTGCTTTGCGACAAGTTATACCATCTTTGAGTTATACAAAAATTAATAATAATATATGGGTAACTATAACTTTAATATAGTATTTGGGATTGGGTGAAGTCAGATGCAACTCTCAAGAAATTAGTAAAGCCTATATATGACCTAAGCTAAGAGGATTGTGGTTATTAACCGAACCGTACCGAATAAGATAAAATTGTAACCGAATCGAATTCAATATAAAAATCAAATGGTTATGATTTTTTTCAAACCCGAAAAAAATCAAAACCGAATCGAATCGAACCGATTAAAAAATAACAAAAATTCGACAATTTCTTTGAAAAATGAGTTTTTACAACAACAAAAAAAACCGAATTCAAACCGAACTAAACCGGAATTTATATAGAAATCGAATGGTTATAGTTTTTCTATAACCGAAATAAGCGAATTCGAATATAATCGAACCAAAACCCGAAATAGTCATCTTTGTCCACTGCAAAAAATCTCGGACATTATAGCAAATTAGAGTGGACAAATCTCTCTAATTGCTTAATTAAACCGACAATTAAAATAGTGTGAAAAAACCTTATGAAAAATATTGAAAAATCAAATGCAAAGTTAAAAAAAAAAAAAAAAAGATTGAAAGAAAAGAACATTTGAGGCGTTGGAAAAGGATTAATAATCTGTTATATAAAAAAAATGCTTTTGTAAAGTTAGAAATGCCATGGAAGTTAAAGTAGACCAAGGTGGTCTGCCATCCATTAAAAGGTTTCCATCATTTTAACCCCCAAAAAAGAATAACAATAATGATAAAAAAGAACCAAATCTTGAGGAATCCTAAAATCAAATAAAATCACTAATTACGACCGGCAAAGTTTGAATATCATAACATTAAATTCATGTTAATTAAAGATGCTATATATGCTTAATTATTTGTTATCCCCGTCAAAGGAAAAAAAGTTGGATTAAAATTTTTCTTTACAGAGAAAACACATATTCGTATAATTCCAAGGTAATAACGTGTTTCATGATGATAGATAGATGGATGTCATTAGATCGATTCGTGATGTTTTGCATGTTTATTCACCAATATATTTTTTTGGTATTCAAATTAGTTTACTGTATTTTCGACCCAACTACATTAACTTTGAACCGTAAAATAGTCTTATTACAATTAAATCGTATCATTTCATTCCAATGGTCATTCGAATATGAGATCGGGAACAAACGCACCCCCTTCTCAACCTACTACAACAACTAGTCTATTCCGATTGGATTTATTCACCGATATCTTCCATTTTCTGTGTGCTAAAAAGTTCATTCTCTTTCAAAATAGGATGTTTGGGGAATTTACAAGTCTCATATGTTAAATTGAAGGAATATTATTAATCATATAGCATAATTAAGTGGGAATCATAGACTTATTGTATATATGGAGAGACCACTAATAATAATAATAATATGAGAGAATGTCTCTCTCTCTCTCTCTCATTTGGGACAAGGAAATGGGGGATGGGGTTATGACGATATTCCCGTTTAGGAAAGGGACTGTGGCTGGGTGACGTATTTTAGAGTCATTCCCACCAACAATTTTGCTCTTTTTAGAGAATGAGTCTCCAAAGCCACGTTGAGACCCCAGCAAAAATAAAGCAGCAGCAATGTGGGTCGGTGGTGGAGGCGGCGGCTCTTATATATGCTGGTGGACCCAATCTTATATTATATATATATATGTTATTTTCTAATATTTATGGTTATAATCAAACCGAACCAAACCGGATTCTAGTTACAAAATCCTTTCGTAAAACCGAATGGAAGAAATATGTGGAATGGACATTTGATTTCCTGTCGGAGAGGTCGGTTAATACTTCTTGATGAATCTTGATTTTACATTAATACCCTTCATGCCGGGCCTTCAGTTTTGTTTAGGCCCATTAATAAACTTCCCAAGGCCCAGTTCTTCTCGGGTCATCGTTATCGTTTTGACGTCTCTCTCTCTCTCTCCCCTCTGCAGCAGCGAGAACAAATGGAGGTAACAGCAGCGACGGCGACGAGCTTCACGACTGCATTAAATTAAATGAATCATGCCGAGATGTTCTTCTTCTTCTTCTTGCCGTCTCCGGGCATCTCTCTCGACCAGCTTCTTTTCTCCGCTCACCGGCGGAAGCATCTCCAGCGACTTCTCCGGAACCAAGCTCCGGCCGGAATCTCTCAATCCGGCTTATCTCTCCAGTTCCAAGCCTAAGCGCGGTGTCGTCACTATGGTACTTGAACTCATGCCAACGTCGATTCTCTTGTCGCTTCTCACTTTTCTACTTTGTACGCAATTAGGGTTTAGGAATTGCGGTTTTCACGGGTTGAATCTGAGGCCCGGCTTGGTTAATTCGTGAGGGGATTAGTAGTGAGAGGGTGATTCGTTCTTCAACAAACTATTGTTTGCTATGCTTGAACATGCCAAATGATAGACTGCTTATACTCGAGTAATTTGTATCGAAAAGAATGCTTGTTTCTTTCTGGTGCTCAATTAATCGTTGTATAACTGAACATGAAGCTTAGGGAGTGTACTTTTGAAATAAATCATCATGGGCTAGTTGATAGATTGGTGAGAAAGAAGTCTGTTTTTCACTTTCTTACCAAAGACATGACCGAGGGGTAATAGAGATTGAGTCAAGAACTTAACTCCATCAATCTGTATCATTTTATTGGTTTGGTAGAACATTTGGCAAATTTAAGGTTTCAAGCAAATATTTTGGTATACAATCAGCTTTTTCTCTTTAGCTACCATATGTCTGTGGAATTCAGAGACTGGTTGCAAATATCTGGTTATACCTTTGGTCTATAGTCTTTCGAGTTCTTAACGTTCAGTGGCATTATTTCTCGTTGACCCTTATATTCGGTACTCATGAGCATGTTTCCCTCTGTTGACAGGTCATTCCTTTCTCAAAGGGGCCTATATCTGAACAGCCTCCTCCTGATCTGGCATCATACTTGTTCAAAAATCGAATTGTTTACTTGGGAATGTCTCTTGTCCCTTCAGTTACCGAGTTGATGCTAGCAGAGTTTCTTTATCTTCAGTTTGATGATGCAGAGAAGCCAATCTACCTATACATAAACTCAACAGGAACAACCAAGGTAATTTTCACTGAAATGTTTGTTCTCTTTAATTTAAGCACACCTGCTGAA
>NW_010965451.1:1711561-1720371 GCF_000463585.1 Tarenaya hassleriana
CTGCTGAACTGTACGCAAAGAATATCTGACTGATTTGTTTCAAAAGAAGGACTAAACGCATAATTGATCATTTCATCCTTAAAACCTTTTTAATAATATTAATCTTCTTCCCATTTCAGGGTGGTGAGAAATTGGGCTATGATACTGAGGCTTTTGCAGTCTATGATGTCATGAGGTTGACAATCTCTGTCCTACCCATAAATTACATCTTTTCTCTTACCGTATTTTTTGAAGGAAGAGTTTATGATCAACAATCGGAGGTTTAAATCATGTGACAGCTTATAGCCAGAACAAACTTCAATTGTTTTCAGATTAAACTTTTCTTGACTTATTTTTTGTGGAAACCAACCTTGTTTTTTCTGTGTACGAGTGTCCACGCAAGAACTAAACCTTACTTCCCGCCAACTCCAGTTATGTGAAGGCACCAATCTTTACTCTCTGTGTTGGGAATGCTTGGGGTGAAGCTGCTTTGCTTCTGACTGCTGGTGCAAAAGGAAATCGTTCTGCGTTGCCCTCATCAACGATTATGATAAAGCAGGTTCTCCCATTACATTTTCTTTAGGAACTGGGCCTCTGTTTTTTTGCCCCAGAAGATTTTGACCAGCTTCTTGCACCGGAAGAACCTCGGATTGATGGTCTTTCCTGGTGGGCATGGTTGGATATACACAAATATTATATTTTCTTATGATTTTCTGTGATTTTTAGCCAATTGCTCGGTTTCAAGGTCAAGCAAGTGATGTTGATGTTGCAAGGAAAGAAATCAACAACATAAAGAAAGAAATGGTGAGACTAGTAATTTCTGTACAACGTTATAAGAATTTATGCAGCGAAAAAGTATTATGATCTTTGCTGTTGATCCTTGCGATTTACAGTGAACCTTCTAGGAACGAGACGTGCCCTAGTTTAATTCCAATACGAACTAGTATGTAACTATTATATTAAAGGTTTAAAGAGATATTAAAGATGCATGGAATACCCATCACATTCTCATTCCTTTCCTCTCATTTCCCAATGAAGTTTTTTAGTTTTATTAATCTTGAGTTTGAAGTATATGTCTGTGTTATTCGATTTTTCTAACCAAGTTATGTAATGTTATACTCAAGGTCAAGCTGTTGTCAATGCATACCGGTAAATCCCCAGAGCAGATTGAAGCTGACATGCAACGCCCGAAATATTTTAGTCCCAGTGAGGCCGTTGAATATGGGATCATAGATAAGGTATAAGGCAGAGAAGAGTTTCTGCAACACAACCATTCACTTTCTGCATCATAGAATGATTCTTTCTCATAAAATTACCGCAGGTCCTTTATAACGAACGAAGCAAGCAGGACAGTGGAGTTGTTTCGGACCTTAAGAAGGCTCAACTCATATGAGAGTTGGGAACACTGGCGTCCTGATCCCCAGGTGAAGTGACTTTGCTGATTTTCATTCTGCAGATAGCACATTCATCATGATAATGTTATAGCTTTTCAGAGCGTTGATCTATCTCCTAAAACTAAAATCATACATGTCCAATAAAATTTGACACATCTACACTCTATTCTCTAATGAGGAAGTAGTACATTCCTTGGTTTGTCAAATTTCTGGCCAACTGTCCAAAAGAACGGGTCTTTCACTAGCAAAAAGCTCAAAACAGCTTTTGCGCCTCACAAATCGCTGTGATCAATGCATTAGAAGTATACATAATAGGTAGGATTTGAGACCCAGCAAGATGTGGAGATGCATAATGTACGCAAGTGGTCTAGTGGCCTGTGCCTTCCCACAGTTTCAGTTGGTTAGCGAGATCGAGATCATTTTCATTGCCCATTATAAGGAATTTGTGCATCTTGGGTTTGAACCTGTGTATGCAAATCTTATGCTCGTGTGATTTATTATTAACTGTTATGGTGTTGAATCATAAATCAGAATTTTTGGGTGGGGGGTTGATGATATGATGCAGATATGAACTGAACCATAACATATTTATGGAAAACGGAGCTTCCAACGCAACGGAGATCAGATGAGAGGTGACATCAATGGAACCAACGGACATAATGTTATGTTTGTATAATGATACATGCCTTTAGGATTCTTCTCCGAACAGAGAGACTCTCAGATTCCTAGGCCTGTGAAATGCCATTGCCTGCTATTCAACAACAGTCAGGTCAAGTGTTGTCTCTTTTTTTTTTAAAACATTTTTAAAATAATCAACTTCTTTTGTTTCATACATGATATGTATGTGTTGTGTTTCTAGAATTGGACGAGTGTCTGATTTATGGGCCTGGCCCATAAAAGAGCGAGAACCAACTATAATGTGTTTTTCTCTAGGTATTTCATTATACTTTTATATAAATAAAAAATTCCACACAGTGAATTGCCCCAAGTCTAAATACAAGTTCATTGTCCAATTTATAAAAAAAAAAAAAAGGAAATGAATAATCATGGCTTACAGCTGAGCCATAAAGATATATAGTAGAATATATTAAAATTTGGGCCTGAATGTCTTGTACGATTAAAAATAATAATAATTAAACTTTGGGCCGTAGTGGGCCAGCTCATTTGTTTCACGAATATGTTTGCTTCATTGCTTTAAATTTTGGAGTGGAGGCGACAAAACAAACTGGTACCGGCAAAATTTGTTCGCCGAGTCTAGGCCGGCGACGGTGGTGTGCTCGGAGACTCTCAAATTCGGGTCGGCGGAGCGATAGTTCTCTTGTCGATCGTGGTGGTATCTCTTTCTGCTGAATGAATGGAAAAACACTAATTTCTTCACTTGTTCGGGTTTAAGATTTCTTCTGCCCTCTTCAGCTCTCATTGTTCGAGCCCCCCTAAATTTGACCTATTTTCTCCGGGGATTCGATCCCCCCCCCCTCCCCGATTGGCAAGTTGGAGAAGATGCCGCAGGTAAAGATCATCGCGAAGAATTTCATGGACATGGTGGCGGCTCTGCCCGCCATCAAACTCGACAAGCTCTACAACAATGTCTTCATCTGCGAGGCCATTCTCAGGTTGGTTTATGCGTATCCAAGATGAATTCCATGGTTCTAAGTTGGGTAAGCTTAGTAGCGAAGTGCGAATTTAGGTGTTTGTGAATGTTAATGATCCTTGGTTTGTTGAATTTGAGAATATATTCTATTGGAAAATTTGAAGGAGGTACTTTTTTGCCTGAATACAATTATTGCTATTTCAGGTCTTTGCCTCCTCTGGCCAAGAAATATGTATTACAGATGTTGTACATTGATGTGCCTGTGCCCGCCAAGCTGATGAAAGAGTGGGTGCTTGCAGATGGTGTCTCTAAGCACAAAGTCGCGATCGATCGGTTAATTCAATTAAGGATTCTTTCAGAAGCGGTTGATAGGTATGGCAAAATGTTCTTCTGCTGTGACTTTTATGTTGATTGTTGATCATATTTTAATTTCAAGATATCACGGCATATGGTGCTTTGATGCTTATTTGAACCTTCTTTTGGAGGTCGTAATTTGGGACAACAGATCATGAGTAAGGATGTTGTCATATCTTTCTAGTGTGGAGCATCCCTCTCCCTTTGGCATTGGACACTAAATTGAGAACTCCAGTTAGGATTTAGGGAAAATGTTATTAGTTTGGAGCAATATCCATCTCATGGTGTTGAACATTAACTTGGGAGCTCAATATGGCCTTAGCTGTGAGGTTCTTTTGGTACTTAGTCACTGTTATTGGATTGGGTTGGATTGATTGTGCATGCTGCTGATTTGTAGCAAGACGGGAGAGTTCCACTTTTTCCAAAAATATCCAAGGGTGGCTTCAAGCATTTTTTGAAATCGTGGATTTCTACTTTTTCCAGGAAAAAGGAAACCAGTTACAGATTAAATCCAACATTTCAGAGTAATCTTCGGAAACATATAATATATGGGTAAAGTTTTTTGGTTAAGTCGGCTATTACAGATAATCTATTTCTTTATTTTTGTTCTTCTCCTTTCCGATTTATATGAATGATGCTCGTGCTCTAAACTTGATTTTTCAGTGGAGTTTTACCGAGGGAACCTCTGCCTTCAAACAATGCCATCAAGCTCCCAAGTCTGCAAGAACTAGAAACTTATGCCCTTCAGCAATGGGAGGTGTGACTTTGCAGAGAATTTCGTATCTGTATTCAGTAGTAAGACAGAAGTAATTGCATAAGAAACCTGGTTATACTGGGGTTTGGTTAATATCTGATGGTCTGCATGTATGTTAATCAGTGCTTCTTGCTACAACTCATAAATTCAGCTCAAGCTGATAAGCTAATTGGCATCAGTTCTTCCATGATGAAAATTTTCCAACGAGGTCTTTTAACTCAAAGGTATGGTTGTGTTGCATTATCAATCGCTGCCTGATGATGGCAAAAATCCTCCTTACCTAATACAGTCCACTCGATCCTGCAGAGACAGAGATGGCCCGAGGTTAACTGAGAGTGGCTTTCAGTTTTTGGTATGCAAGATTTGAGTCATTGACCATTTGATTTCTTCTCACTTGTATCAATGTTAATGATCTCATTGACTCTAATATGCAGCTAATGGATACAAATGCTCAGCTTTGGTACATCATCCGGGAATACATAACCAATGCTGAGGTTTATATCATTTAATCCAAGGTTTAGTTCTGTTGATATCTCAGTTTGCAATATGAATAACCAGATGTCATCGTGGTTCAGGAGCGAGATGTTGATCCCGCAGATCTGATTTCATTTTTGTTAGAGCTTAGTTTCCATGCTACGGGAGAGGTATAACATAAATTTATCAGGTCATTAAAGCATACTTTTATTTTCTGTACTGCTTCTTGATATATTACTAGAAACTAGCTCTCGTTGAATCCCTTCGTTCTTTTCACATGTCAGGCATATAACATAAATACCTTGACCGAGGTTCAGAGAAATACAATCAAGGACCTTGCAGACTTGGGATTGGTCAAGCTTCTACAGGTTATGCTAGTTGTGCTATCTCCTTTGTTATCAAAAGATATAACTTGCAAAATGGAACAAAACAAAACAAAAGGGAGGAGATAAACATCGAGATACTGAACTAAACTCTGTTTTATCTTCACAGGGCAGGAAAGATGCTTGGTTTATTCCAACTAAGCTGGCTACAAATCTATCAGTCAGTTTAGCAGATTCATCTGCGAGAAAAGAGGTCAAGATTTTTACCTCAAATCATGTGCTGATCTCTTCTATCAGCTGATGCTTTGTTCTTCATTTAGCTCATCCTTATATTTTCTTATTTCCCGCAGGGGTTTGTCATGGTGGAAACAAACTTCAGGATGTATGCTTACTCGACATCTAAGTTACATGCTGAAATTTTACGTCTTTTTGCGAGGTAGTAACGTATGAAGATGCTCTTAAGGAAGTCTCTCTTTTATGTATTTGAAATTATTTTGGGTCTAAATGGCACGGCTCTATTTTCAGGGTAGAATACCAACTTCCTAACCTTGTAGTCGCCGGAATTACGAAGGAAAGCTTGTATAGTGCGTTTGAGAATGGCATCACGGCAGAACAGGTGAATAGCAACTTCTGGTTTTGTTCGGTTGGATGAATTTAAGGAATCTGGCAGAGGGCTTAGCCAGTGAAAGGTTATATCGTCTGCACGAGAACTTAAAGAAACACTTGATACTGCCTTTAGGACATTTGTTTTGGAAATGCAGATAATTTCTTTTCTGCAGCAGAATGCCCATCCACGTGTTGCAGACAGGATCCCTTCTGTTCCAGAAAATGTATCCGACCAGGTTATAGACTCTTCCTTCTATGAAGAGTAATATTGTCACAATCCCATCCCGTGTATATTTCAAAATAACAAAGAACGAGTCTACTTTTATAGCAGATACGGCTTTGGGAGATGGATCTGAATAGAGTAGAGATGACACCGGGTCACTTCTACGATGAATTTCCTTCGAGGGTAAAGAAACTTGAAATTCTATTCATAAATCTCTCAACCGGAAATCAAGAACTTGAAAATTGTTGGCAGGAGGTGTTTGAGGCAGCTTGTGACTTTGGCCGTGAATGGGGAGCTCTGCTGTGGGAAGATTCTAAGAAAATGCGTCTCATTGTGAAATCCGAAATTCACACTCAGATGAGAGACTTTCTTCACAGCCAAAGCAAGTAAGCCACTCCGCGTTTTGATTGATCAAGTTGCCCAATCTCTTTCTTTAAAAAAATCTTCTTCAGCCAACGTGCATGTTTTTAAATTAAAACCCTTTAAAGAAGAGTTTATGTGATTTGAGGTTAAGAGCAATTGTTATAGCTTTTGTGTATTTCTAAGCCTATGTAGTAGTAATATGTAGCGTTGCATGCGTTAGGGCCACACGGCTTTGTTTGAACCTGAGGCCATTCCTTTTTAGGAAAATGGTTTTGATAAGCAAGCCTTCGAAACATTAGTATTGGACTATAGTGACTGTTGAGGGATCGTTTTTTTAAGGATGTTTCCTACAATATAAACTAAAAAACGTGGAAGGTGTTATTTAATTTAAAGAATCTTTTATACTTAAGATTAGCTTACCACAAAAATGCAAATGCACATCCGTCCATGATAGCTGGTTATTTCTTAATAAATTTTGAGCCTAAAGCTATTTGTGAAATTGCGTTTCCCCTTTGCTCGGGGTACTCGCAGTTAATACACTGCTGAGATAAATCCAGCAGCTTTGATTTGAATTTTTTTTACAAATCATTTGCTGCTACTCTTGAATTTTTCAAAAGCTACGCAGTGGGAATACACCGATAGGCCCAATAAAGTCAAAGTATACTAAAAGTGTCCAAATGGGCCTACCGAAGGCCCATTAAAGACCGATCGAAGGCCCAAATAACTTCAATTAGGCCCAAATAACACGAGAGCACGTGACCCATCCGTAGCATGATGAAACAAACTGAACAATTCGCTTCACGCGCTCAAACCACGCGTCGACCTCACTCGCCCCAAATCCCTGGACTATAACCTAGGGATAAGCGCCGTTTTTGGCAAATTTGGCTTTTTTCGGAGATGTGGTGCGCGTGGGGATGTTTTTGCAAGGCAAACAAGCCATCTCCATTTCTGAATTCGACTAACCCGACTCAGATACCAATAAATAAATCAAATAAAATCTGCAATGATTATACTCATATTACAATTATCTACAACGATTAAATTATATACACTTTATAAAGTGAAAATAATAATCGTGCAAATACCATCATTACGGTTGCTTATATAGTTACGAGAATTGGCTTATAAATTTTCGTATTTTCTAGTTTTTCTTTTTAATTTCCGAAAAATCGTTAAACGCTTATCAATTTCTATATTTTATTAAAATAATAGCAAATACAAACAACACCGTAATAATAATCTAAGTCGGTAAATTCTGTCCCAATTTTCTATAAGTACGCCTATCAATGATTTAATATTAAACAGTTGGAGATTACACAAGTTAAACGACGTGCTCTTCGAAGATATAGAAGACAACAGGCAGTCGGCTTCTGCAGGAGTGAAACATCGTGCTTTGCAAAAAGCGAAAAACAACAAACAGTTACTTAAGGAATAGGCTGAACGACATGGTTTTTGAGAATACAAGAAACAACACGAAGTTGACTTCTGCATCGAACAAACGACATGGTTGTCGAAACCATTTCAGACAGCAAACAGTTTGCTTTTGGATAAGTTGAACGGCATGCATTTCGTAGAAATGATAAACAGCAAGCAGTTGGATCCACGACGAGTTGAACAGCATGGATTCCAGAAAAAAAGCAAAAAATGGTAGAATAGAAAGTAAAAATGTCTTCATTGTGGGTTGTTTATGCAACAAAACAGATATGTTGCTGCCCAGGATCGAACTGGGGTCCTTTAGTGTGTAAGACTAACGTGATAACCACTACACCACAGCAACTGTTAAAACCGTAAACTAGTTTAATTACAAGTATTAAATCCAAACCAAGTCCAACAAATCAAAGTTTTGAATATGCAAACGAGAAGCGTTTTGAATTCAATCTGCAGGAAAACCGGTAATAGGTTCGTGTACACAAGACCTAGCAAATACATGGCGGAGCCAACAACCTCAATCATGACATGTTTCTACGCCATCCTTCAAAATTTTCTTCCATTTTATTTACAAAAAAAAAAAACAACTGACGAAAGGCTGCAATTTTAATCTTAATCAACTTAACAATCATTGTAATTTCAAGAGAAAACCACTAGGGGGAGGAGATTCTGAAACTGCTCAGCTGTGTCAACCCAAAGAAGAATCTGTCTTTACCTTGCTTTGAGCCTGCTTGCTGGCTGAGGTTTCTGAATATGGCTTCTTCTCACCCGCCTTTGCGTTAATTCGTGCCATGGCATGTTTCTCCGCTTCTTCTATCTTTTTAAAGGTATGATCCTGTGTGGCTGACATCATTTGCTCCATGGTTTTCTTCTCTCCTTGCAGCTGAATCTCCATTATCGACTCTGCTTGCTTATCTATTGGTTTGAAGTACTCTTCAATTTTAGCCTCCTGCAAAAAAAATAAAAATAAAATAAAGACACCACCTTTAAGAGGTTAGGCCGGGATGGTAAACGCTAACACCTCTTACACCCCATGGAGTCAAAGACTTGTATGGTTTGTCCGGGGATTTCAAGTATAGGCAAACCCAAATGCAGCAGATGATATCCAAGTAAACTTGAGGTTTGAAATTATCCTAACTATGAATAACACAACTTAAAAGAGGATTAGAAACATCATACATTAAGAAATTCTGACAATGCTTCTTATTTTGCCCTCCAAGCTTCAGTGCTCTTAGAATCTCAAAACACCTCAGAAACATGTGATGTATTTTTCGGATTTGAATGCTCAACTCCAGGAACTGACACAATATATATATATATA
>NW_010965451.1:1720893-1731185 GCF_000463585.1 Tarenaya hassleriana
CCCCAGGAACTCACACAATATATATATATATATATATATATATTATATATATATATATATATATATATATATAATATGTGTGGCTAAGTCTTTGAATCTTCATTGCAAATGTACCGCTAGCTATTAATGTAGTAGCCACTAATGAATAGCATCTCAAATATTTGCCCCACATAACAAACAGAACACGCTATCAACAAATAAGCAGATGGTAAATCTTGACAACGGAGAGGCATTCACTTACAATTTTTTTAAAGGAAATACGAAAGCAAGAGACTAACCGTTTCTTCGAGCTGTTTATTCAAATTCTGCATCTCCTCAACCATTCGTCGGACCTCAGATAATATAAGCCGCTCTGGTAGTCTGTTTATCTCAGCTTTCTTCTGCTGTGCCTGAAGAGCAATGTTGACACTCATTCACATCAATCTTATCATGGTTACGGTTTTCGTTCCCAAGAAAAAAATAACCTTCGATGTTCTTGAGCTTTTCCAAATACCATATATTCCATCATCAGAGATGTGCAATACAAGTTAATGCGAAGGATCGTACCTCATTCATGAGCGCAACCATGAATTAAACACCCTTCCCTAATCAGGCTTGTGTTTCTCAATGACTTAACAAGGATGAAGTTCTAGGCAAAAAGGTTTCTCCAATATGGGGAACCAACTAAAGTACTTAATAAACAATTCAAGAAATAAAGCTTTTAGTATCTCCTTCCGGACTTAATCCTTCACACGAAAATGAAGTAAACCTATGAAATAAAATACCTGCTGAATACGCTTCTCGAGCTGCAACCTATAATTGCGGATTCTCCTCTGTTCATACCCAGAGAGGACTCTGACATAGAAAATTGCTTTTCTCCCAAATTCCAAAAGCTTATTCATCTTTCAGGAAAATTCGGACGCCCACAATCAGAGTACTCCTGAACCACCAATGTAGAAAAACACAACCGAAATCAAATAACGACGAGTATAACCAAATCTCTGCCATAAGATTTTGGAAAATCACAACCAAATTATGCAACAGAGTAACAAAGAAATCAATGGGGTTTAGGCCTCCAAAGAAGGCAGAATACAGAGCACAAGAACTCAGTTCAAATTTTTAACAAAGAAAATATACACGAGAAGCAGCCAATCGCGAGGTATAGAATCACGAGATCCCCTAACCGATCAAATGACGAGCATCGAAAAGGCAGCTTCGTGAATACGGACAATTAAGCCAGTATTTCACATCGAAACCTAAAATCTGAGTAAGACAGATCCTGAAGACTAGCATACAATCACAGGAATCGAATTAGGTTTAGGAATTTAACCTATAAAAGTTCCCCGATTACTGAACTGCACCGATCTTCGGAAATCGGAGACAGCATAAGAACGGGATCAGAAAGATGCGGCTACGCAAAGCGAAGAGGAACCAAAATACGACGGCGCGTTGAATCACAGGGCAGAGACGCCGGTGGATGGAGCCGGAGCCGGAGCCGGAGCCGGAGCCGGAGCCGGAACTTCCTCCTTTGATACGATAACGATTCAATCCGACGGTCCCAATTCACTCTCCCCCCTCCCTCTCTCTTTTTTTTTTTTTTTTTTTTTAATTTGGGCCTCCGCTACACATTTTCTTCTTGTTTTCTTGTTGAAGTTGGGCTTTTGATTTGCTCGTGCTTGTTCAATTTTTTTTTTTCTCATGGAACACTTACTCCAATTTCGTGGAATATGAATTTTATTTACTTCGTTTTGATTTATCTTTTCTACTTTTGTTTAGGATATAAATAATTTGGATATTACTGTGTCTCACATATTTTTTTTGCTGGATACTAATGGATTAATAAGAATAGAATGTTTAGCTTACAATAAAAAAAATTAAAACTGAATTAATTAGAGAGGAGAAAAATAAATCTAAACTATTACTTTACAGAGGAGTTGGAGAATATAAGTGATGGTTGAATACATACATAAATAATGTAAAGGAGTCGTTCAGGGCGCTTGAGTAGTTACTAATTCTCCAAAGATCATGGGTTCGATATCATTCATTTGCGAGTTTGTCACTTTTGGTGGTTTATATGTTCTACATAATTTGCAGTCATGTTGTTGCGTGGAATCGTGGGTTTATTAAAGGGTTCGAAAAATTGTGGTTGAATTCCATTACCAAAAAAAGTTATAAAGCAGGTGAAATGGAAATTCCAAGAGAGTGGGTTTGGTTGGTAGTAAATGCGATATGAGAAGTGGCCGTGTATGGCCGTGACACATAACTATGCTCCCCCAATGTCCCAATTGGGCCCAAACGCATAATGGCCCTTTTGTTCGTTCGTTTTCTCTCTCATGTCCCTATTGTTGTTAATTTTTGTTTCCTAGTAATACTTATAAATCTTCTTTAAATTCTCAAAATGCCCATCCATATTCATCACATTACCAAATTATACAAAGATTTGTATACGATATATATATATATATATTAGCCTTAACACGTTGAACGTTATTTAAGTAGCAAAAAGGTAGGGTTATTCGTGGGCATAAGGCATATAACATGTGGATGAAATGCCAATCACAAAAAAAAAAAACGCACCAGAAAAGAGCATCTTATACCCACACAGCCCTCTGCTACGTGTCACCCATTGTGTCCATTAGTCACCCAAAAGCATCCATATAATATCCCAAGCAAATCTCATTCTATATATTTCTTCGTTAGCCCTCATTTTTACAATTCAACCACATAAACATTATGGCCGTTTCGCAAGTCGTCTTCTTTTTCACCCTCTCTCTCGCAATGGTCTCCCATTCATTAGCTCAAGCCCCAATTATGCCTCCCACGGGCTCGATGTCTATGCCTCCGATGTCCGGCGGCGGCGGAGCTTCTCCGGCGATGTCTCCGTCCACTCCTCCTCCATCAATGCCCATGACGCCTCCGCCGATGCCCATGGCGCCACCGCCGATGCCCATGACGCCGCCGCCGATGATGCCCATGGCACCATCGCCTATGCCGATGGCCCCTTCAACTACGCCGATGAGCCCAAGCCCACCACCCACTTCCGGAATGTCACCGGCAGCTTCGCCGCCGTCACCTCCGGGCATGGAGTCGGCGCCTTCTCCGGGTCCCTCCGCCGCCGGAATGTCGCCGGATATGTCATCTCCGGGCTCTGGGGTTTTCAATGTTAGATGCGACGTCGTATTGCTCTCGTTTCTCGCCGGAGTTACAGCCCATTTTCTCATCATGTGAGAATTTGGTTTTCAGTTACCGTAATCTTTTTTTTTTGGTCGAATTTTTTTATGACTTGCTTCACTGTTAGTGATTGTGGGTTTTTGCGTTTGACGATGGAGTTAGATCTGTACGGTTCAGACATTTGTTGGCCTTTCATTTCCTTTACCCGTATCGATGACTTTAGATGAATAAGAGGCTTTCCTTTCCTTCCATTCACGTTGTTTTAGAGTTTATCGCTCATCACATTCTTTTTTTTTTCCGCCGTTCATTTAATGTGTCTATATATGTAAATTATTCTCGTATATAAATCATGTGCGTTTTATTGTCAATTGTTCATAGAATTTTAATTTGGGTTCGACTTGTAAATTTTAACATGCCAATATCATTAAATTCGAGCGCTTAACCATCGCAACAGATACATTACATACATTTGGTGTTATGTAGGTAATGTTTATCGTTTTCAACGAATTTTCTTGAAACTTAATTTACTACATGCAATTAAAGATAGCAACCTTAAGATTGACAACGGAAAATAAAGAAATGAAACTAAACTATATGATAAGAAAAACAATAAGACCATTTTGCGAGTTTTTTTAACGGCTGGAACTAACCACAGTCCTTCGGATATTGTGTCTTCACGTAATAACCTGCAAACAACGTGAAACAGATCACTCAAAGGATAATAAACTCAATTTGAGAGTGAAATCAAACGTATGATCTCTTGAAATATCATAAGTTTTTTAACCATTGCACATGAAAAATCATAGGCTTTTTAACAATGCAAGGCACCGAAAGACCCATTCTGTGAGGTTAGTGATTCCGTTAGTGTAAATGTTGATTTCACTAATTATTTACCATTGTGGTTTCTTCATGATTAAAAAAAAACGTTTTAGAAAAGGGGAGAAAGAGAAGGCAATGATTTAAAAAAAAAAAAAAAGTAACAATATTCATTGTCGATAATGAAAAGGATAAGGATATGGAGATGGTGGTGGTAGACGATTGCCAGCTGTTATACATATATGGGGTTTGTATTGGAGCCCTTGGAATCTTCTAGAAATATAAATCTCTTATGGAATTCCCCAATTTTTTGTATCGACAACCCTCGTGTAATATAATCAACATTGATAAGTGGGTTCTCAAATTTTGGATGTGCATATATATATATATATATATATTAATTGGGAATAATTATCTGATTATTTCCTACACAGAACCATGAGTAGTGTTATAGTTTACGTATAATATATGAAAGAGAGTACTTTTCTTGGGTGGGTGGGTTGTGGGGAATCTGTGCTGCCCAAAGAAAGAGATGGCCACATGGCTGTCCTAGAGCCCCACCACACCACCTTCACCTTCACATATTTGGCCATTGCTATTCGCAATACAAGTTTAGATTCGTGTGGCCATTGTTCTCCAAAGCTCATTGGGACATCTTCTAATGCTAATACTAACGCTTTGTGTTTGATACAAACGATACAAAATCCGATTAAAATTAAATTAAAAAAAAAGTATATAAATGCAACGCAGAGGGGCAAAGAATAACAAAAAGCATTCCAGTAAATATGGACACCAAAAACCATTTCTTCTACAATAATAAATACAGATTTCTTCCGTACCATTAAAACCACTAGGACGAGTAAAAGACCCTTGCACAACTCTTTTTCAATCCCTTGCAAACTGTAAGTAAAAGCTATCCTTCGGTTTCCCCTTTTTGGATCCAAAGAGAGACTCACCGCTGGCCAAAGAGGAAACTGAAGGAACATGCACTTGATGATCCATCTCACTTGCCTCCTCCCAGAGATGGGAACAGTGCAGCCTCTCTCTGGTAACCACCATATCTGCCTCTGGAACCGCCACCACGGCCGCGTCCACGGCCACGGCCTCCTCGTGGGTAGCAGTCGCCCTCACCATCAGCTGGCTTCAGAAACTCATTGATGCTTACAGCCTGCAACAAAAATCGAGGCACTGAGAAAAGTGGGGAGAGTGGATGCATATTCACATAGCTGCAAAATGTTGGACCGAAGCACATCACAAAGGAATTAAGGAAACCCCGGCCTTTCTATTCTACAACCATTTCCACAAATGCTTCAACTAAATGCTTATCTTGACAAATACAAGTTATGGGAATACACATAGGTGTAGCATATGGGGTATATACAAACCTTCTTAGCCTTCTCTTCTTTCTCAAAGGCATCTTTGCGTTTGTCGGTATCCCAACCCTGCAAATAAATAGAGTTCAGAGCAGGAACAAAGAGAAGACAGTTTCAAATGGACGGTGGAAAATGATACAAAGCCTTGTATCATACCAACTTGATGAAAACATCGTTGTTAGCCTTCTTGTTTGCGAGTTGTTGCATGGACTCAAACTCGTTCAATTCAACTTTCCTCTCATCAGAAGCAGTGAGCGACTGAAGAACCTTTCTCTTCTCCTCGACCTTGAGTATTTTCTCATACTCATCGAGAGTCGTTTCCTATGCACGAACAATGAATATGACACATGAGATTGATACATGTATGATTAGTAAAGGTAAGCTTACTGCAGTATAAAAGTAATTTTGCTGTTAGATGTAGTGACCAACGAAGGAATATGATACCTTATCCTCTGGCTCCTTTTCCACCTCTGCTTCTGCAGGGGTCTCCTTGTTAGCATCAACACCAGCTGGCTTCTCAGCATCTTCCTTCTCGGTCCCAACAGCAGGTTCTTCAGTCTCACTTGAATTGTACAAAAGATAGAAAGAAACTTCAAGTTTAATTTCCCAATCATCACGAAAAAAAGGTTGTAAATTTTACAAATGCCATCAACCAGAAAGATGCTTACGCAGCAAGTTCTTCTTCTGGAGTTCCCCAATTTCCACGACCAGCACCTTCACGCTTGAACTCACTCCTACCAATATTCAATGATAAAAGAGATTACTACAATAAGGCGATATCCTGAGATTTGTATCATTTGGATGGAAGGATTCATAAACAAATACAGAACATTATGAACAGAGAGGAAATGACTAACCCTCTGCCAGTTCTCCTACGACGCTCGTATGTCCTACGAGGGCGATCTTCCCCAGCCTCTCCATTGCTGAAGTCGCCACCACGACGACCCCCACGGAAGGAACCACGAGGACCACCGTATCCACCGCGCCTCTCAGAGGCTTTCGCCCCATCTCCTTCCTCAGAGGGTTTTCCATATCCATTGTTACCTTCAGCATTATCACTGCTGCTAAAATCATGGTTGTACCCTCCAGCACCGCCGCGACCTCTGCCATAGCCCCGACCTCCACCACGTGGAGCTTCGTTCCTGGCCTCCCTCATTGATGACAACCATAAATCAGTGGGAGGGCAATGTGGATATCTTTCGATAGATTACCACAAATCAAATAATGGGAAACAATCGATAGATTACCATAAATCAGTGAGTACGAAGTCGCTATCATAACAATCAATCGGAAGTGAAACAATCAAAAGAACCCAGATAACAATTCTCATTATGCAAGTACCCAACAAAACAAAAGTCTTTAGAACAAGTTTACAAAAATCAAACGGATGAGAAAGTAAAATAATGGGAAATGAATGTTAAATCTTCCGCCAATGAAATTGAATACGCAGGAGAGAATCTCACCGGCCAGAGCAGGAGGAAGCGGCTTCGAAGGAAGCTTCGCAGAGGACTTGGTGGACTAAGCTTGAGCCTGACCAACCGCAGCTTTCTTCGTCTTGTCGGAGCAACGGAGACGGCGAGCTGGCTCGGATCCTCCGCATCATCTCCCAACAGATCAAAAGGGTTCAAAGTTGCCATATCTTAGAGCTTCGATGAAGAAGCAACGTAGCAGGTGATAGAAACCCTAGTTTATCAGAAACGTCACTGGAGACGAAAGCCATGGGCAACAGATCTGTGGATGAAATGTCGGAAGGGATGGAGGGCACACGGTGAGTCTGATGGGGAGAAGAGATGAATACTTCGGTTGGTGAGAAAATAGACCGGAAAATCCCATATTCCCACGAAGTTTTGTGTGCCGATTTTCTAGGTCAATTTTTAATTTAACAAAAAATTATACCGAATTTTTAATATTTTCAAAATCTTACATAAAACATTAAAATATATTGTAATTTTCTCTATATATCCGTAAACCACGTTATATTCTATTAATTTTAATGTCAATGTGATATACTATGTCATACTTTTTCCATCAAATCATTATATTCCACCAAATTAAAAAAAAATCAAAATTTTAATAAATTTTAAAAAAATTCAAAATTTTAAAAAAAATTACAAAGAAATTAAAAAAAATGTAGTTTTTAGTTAGTAATATATGATAAAATGCGTTTTTCAAATAAACCAATTATATATAGAATAATGCATAATATTTTAAAAGTAGAATAAAACTATATGGTCCTTTTTAATAAAAATGAATATTAAGTAATTTTTTATAACAAATTTCAAGTAGAAAATTATTTTTGAGGAAATAAAATAGTTGACAATATGTTTTAGGTTTGTCCCAGAACTTAAGAATCGAAACTTTATTTATCAAAGCAGGAAACAATTATAACGCATTCTATTTTGCTTTCAAATCTGCATACATTAGTCCCATTTTACATAAAATTTATAATCTCCCTTTGCATTGTGACGAACATAAACTCCATCCTCTCTCGCTTCAAATCTGCATACATTAGGTTTTCGACCTCCGCATACACCATCTATGAAACCGTCGGTTACAAGGAACGCATCGAACCCCGCATGGTGTTTGAAATCAGGTCCCTGAAAAAAAAACACAAAATATATCTTCATAACATAAAAAAAAAAGTGTAAAACCCTTTGGAATCAATTAATCAAAATCAAACTGAAATCCCATAATAACAACCTAGTATATAGTTTTTTTGAAATAATCGAAACCAAACCGAATCGAAACTAATTGTCTTGAAGAAAAACAAAAGGGATAGAGAATGCATGTACTCACGTGCCAGATGTCACACCAGTAGTCCGAATAAAACCAGACCATGAACTTGAGTTCGTATACACCTCCGTTGTCTATAATCGCAGGATCGTGAGCCCGAGCTGATCTTTGACAGTGCACCTTCATTTTTTTGTTAGATTGAAGGCTATTCGCAAGTTCGATATTAAATTTTTTCAATAGTGGTGGATAACCAAAAACACTAGTCGCATCAATTGATACCAGTAAAACCAAGAGAGTTACGACAAACTTGCCCATCTTTTCTAGTTGACTTGATTTAGTTGTCTACATTGTTATAATATATATACTGAAAAAGGAATGGAAATATAGAAAAAGGAAAAAATAAAAAAGAAGAAAAAAATCTGAAAAACTTTAAAAAAATTGAAAACGGCTAAACTTTTAAAAGAAAAATATGTTAATCTAAAGGTCGAAAAAAGAAATTAAAAATATAAACAAAATAAAAAAATCGGAAACTTTTAATCAAAATCTAAAATGCAGATTTGTCCTTATCTTTCCAATTTCCAATTTCCAATTTGCCCTTGACGTCTTTAATTATTTTAATATAGATTTTCTCTTTCCCGTTATTCCCTCTCGCCATTATTTCATCTCTATCCGTTATACTCTCTTCGCACTTTTCTCTCTCAAATATTTATGTTTTCTATTCAACATTATACAAAATCACTAAAAGAATCATTGTAGTCACTTTAAAATCACTATAAAATCGAAGATAAAATATTATAAATAAATAAATAAATTATGTCCCAAATTCCAACATCTATTATGAATATGAAAAAACGAAAAACACACAATTATATATATTTGCCATCTTATTCTCGAGAAAAAAAAGGCTCATAGTTTTGTATAATAATTTGTTTATACGACTTAAATCGAGTTAAACAATTTTTTTTATATATTTATGACCCGTGAGATTCATGTGTGGTCTATGTGACTCCAAGTGTAAATTTGACTGTGTGACCTATGCTATATACTAAAAAATATAAATTTACCGCACATATCTTCTTATTTAAAAATGTTTATTAGATGGACTTCACATGTCCCTTAGAAATTATATTGGGTAACATGGGTTAAATAAACAAAAATTTTACATAATTTGTTTATGTATTTGTTATTAATTCAAAAAATTCGATCATTGTGATATATGTAACCCGATATATATTATAGTAGAAGAAATGAACCAAAACATTGAAAAAAATAAAGTAAAAAAGAAGAAGAAAAGAATCTCAAAAACATTAAAAGATTGGAAATGAATGAACGTTTAAAAGGAAAATAAATTAGTCAAAAGATCAAAATAAGAAATGAAAAGATTTGAAAATTTGATTAAAAAATCTAAAATTTCTTTAAATGGGGCATTATAACAAAGTTCCTCTATTTGTTGTTCCCATTTCAAAGTCTATTTCTTTCTATCCTTTAAAACTTACAATTTCCAATTTGTTCTTAGCATTTTTAATTAATTTTATTGTATTTTTCTCTCTCTTTGTTCTCTTTCCTCATTATTTTCATTCTCTTTATTACTCTCTACTCACACATTTTTTTCTATAAATATTTATGTTTTTTCTATTTAATATTATACAAAATCACTAAACGAATCATTGTAATCACTGCAAAATCAGCATAAAATCGATATAAAAGATTGTTAATAGATAAATTATGACCCGAATTCCACAATTTGTTATGAATATGAAAAAGATAAAAAATGAATTGTAACACTTGTATCCTGTGAACCGAGTTACGCCATATGAACAAACACATATAAAATGCAATATCAAAAAACGTGCAGAAATCGAAATCTTCTTTTATATTAATCTGTATAAAAAAAATACAACGATTAGTAATATACAATGTAGTGAAATACAAAATTCATAAAACTACACTACAAAAAACGTAGTTTCGAACCCACATGTTCTGTCTAATGTCGCTTGTGTTTCCACATCCGTCGCGAACCCCTCCAGAAGCTACCATCGGAAACATGTAGATAAACACGTTTCTGTTGCGATCTCCTCACGGTGCTCCTATCTGAAACGTTGTGTAACAACGTCCTAAGCTATGTGTTTAGTGAGTGATTCGGACATAATCCAAATATTTTACTCATTGAAAATGGCAAACCAGTAAATCAATAATATATATATATATATATATATATAT
>NW_010965451.1:1731365-1778428 GCF_000463585.1 Tarenaya hassleriana
TATATATATATATATATATATAATAATCACTCAATCGTTCATTAAAGCAATCATAACAAGTCTAAAAAAGAATCCTTGAACAATAGCCGTTAATTCTTTCTGCGTGCATCGCACGCATAGGACAATTCAGGCAAATCAACAAACCAAGATCGTCACTCATAAGGCATAACTCGACCATCCCGGTCTTTCAATCACATCTGTCAATTCATTTCTATGTGTATCGCACATGTAGGTCAGGACGCACCCTGTATATTGCACTACCACCTATCTCCTCGCCCAAAATCGGAATAATAACACACCAGCATTTCTCAAAACACACAATACACACATATTCACACTCCGATCACGATGTTTCCTCTCCATACTAGGCTCTAAACATTGACTCTCGATGCCATCAACTTGTTGCACGAAGTTAATCACAGGAACTTTTCCTCGCCGACCATCTTCTTCGGAAATATTTGTTACACTCGAGCTCAAGTATTTTAGAGCAAATCCGTACCACCTCGTCGGAAGACATATGCAAAAACCCGGGTCTCAATTTTTTTTGCCGGTCATCGAAAGAATTGCTCAATCCTAGATTCCATTTTAAGGCTAATGGAACATTGGTGCGGTTATCAAGGAACCATATTCCTCCCCACACATCAATACTGACTCCTTCGTCAATCGATATTGACTACGTAGATCTTTGGGGGTGCCTTAACCGTCTGCCAGGGCATTGGCACGATATTGAGATAACCTCAATCACAATCATATCTCACTCGTATGACATTCGATCTGGATCAACTGCCATACGACTGGGTTTTCACTCATCACATTCATCAGAATATATCATACACACACGTTTACCCGTTTACAATCACACTCTATACAATATCCAAACACATCCGATATATTACTTAACGCCTTGCCAGCTACCCTAATTCATACCCTTAATCACATACAATAATGCACTTCATTCATCATGCATACATACACACATTTTTCAGTTTATTAATGATTATAAGTCTTTGTCTAGGGAATTCTATCGAATGTACATACCCCTATACATCTGTTATATATTTATCTATATAATCATACACGCTCGATATCTTTTAAATATTTCCTTGCAATTCATTATAACATCCTTTACGATTAAATTAGGTTTTGATCCACCCGGATTACTAATTCGTCTCGTCTGGGGTTTAGGACTTATTTGGAGTTTGAGGATTAGTGCGGGTCAAACCGTCCTTTATTTTGGTTTAGTTTGATTAGGTCTGATAGAAAATTGGTCTGGTCGGGTCCGTACTAGACTCCAGACCGTTCAAGATTACTTGGTCGTGTGGTCGGGGTCGGACCATGGTTTGCTGGAGCGATAGATTTTATTTTTGTAGGTTATGGTGATTGAAGAAGTTCAGATGGGTCAGAGGATGTCTGGCTGGGGAGCATGAGACAAAGGTCATGTTAGGATTTGGCGGTTAAAATCGCTTTCCCAGTAACCACATCGTTCTCTAAATAAAAAGTTATTAATAGTGTTTAAATATTAAACTTGTATTATGATAAATAGAATTGAGTTTATAATTTTGGACAAAAAATTAATAGTATTTATCATCTTTTTCTATTAAGATGTTTTAAACTATAAATTCATTTTTTTATAAAAAGAAGGAAAAATTTCGTATTCTCCCACGAATTTTTGTTAATGTGCCGATTTTCTATACTAATTTTTAATTTAACAAAAAATTACAACGAATTTTAAACATTTCCAAAATCTCATACAAAATATTAAAATGTGTTGCAATTTTCTCTATATTCATAAACGACGTTATGTTCCGTCAATTTTAATATCGACGTGGTATGTCATGTCATACTTTTTCCTCCAAATCATCATATTCTGTCAAATTATTATGTCACATCAGAAAATAAAAAATATAAAAAATATAAAAATATAAAATTAAATAAAATTTTAAAAATTTATAGAATTTAAAATTTCTAAAATATAACAAATTTCAAAATTTTAAACATTTTAAAAAATAAAAAATAATTTTTTTTAAAAAAAAATATATATATATATATGCATATATACACAATTATATATAGATATACACAATTATATATATACATACATATGTATATCTACATATATATACATGCATATTCACATGCATATATATACATATATACACATAAATATATATATATATATATACACACATACATTCATACATATATATATACATATTCACATATATATAATTATTAAATATATATATGTATATATACATATATATATTTATGTGTATATATGTATGTATATATGCATGTGAATATATAAATTTTTAAATTTTTAATTTTTTTAATTTTTTTAAATTTTTAATTTTTAATTTTTTTTCTGTACGTGGTGTGATGATTTGGCGGAATATGATTATAACGAGCTGCAACCGCTACGAAATATCGAAACCGCCCTCACACAACAACATGAGACCTTACAGCGTGTTTTATCCTCACTCGCATGCATAACTTTGGAATTCTCTCTAAAAAGTCAACCGAAAAGATAGGAGCATTTTGTTGCTATGAGTAACCCAACCAATTCTTTTATGTTATCTCAAACCATATAGTTTTTTTTATCTATTTAGCCCTCAGATCTCTCTCATTCCAGTGCGTTCGATTCATTCCTGTATCCTTTTGACCTTAGTGGTACTCGGAAAGCCGCTTCTTGATCGTGCCATCGTACCGACGAACACTCTCAATCCTCATCATAATCGGGATATCACAATGATAATGTCACGTCAACATTAAAACTGACGGAACTTAATGTCATTTACGAATATGAGAGAACTTGCAATAAATTTTAATATTTTGTGTGAGATTTTGGAAATATTTATAATCCGATGTAATTTTTTGTCAAATTTAAAATCGATGTAGAAAATTAGAACTTTAAGGAAAATTCGTAGGGGAATATAAAATTTTTTCAAAAATAGACAGATGAGAGAAGGAAGGAAGGAATGAAAATTTGACAAATACGAAGAGATAGAGAGATAATTTAAGAGACTTGGAAATAAAAACTCTAGCTAAAAGTAGGGGTGGGCGTTTCGTGTTTGGATTCGGAATAGGAATATATCGGTTTGGTTTTTTCAATTTTACAAAAATAGGTATCTATCAGTTTTTATATTACGTTCGGTTACTCTTCGGTTTCGGGTCGGTTCCGGTTTTTATTAAAAAATGATAGATTTCTTTTAAAAAAAAATTTCGAAATTTTTTTTTAAATTTAGTTTGGTTCGATTTTCTAAAAATCATACCTTTTAGGAAATTAAAATGGTTCGGATCAGAAAAAATATCATATTTTTCGGTTCGTTTTGGTTCGGTTCTGAAAAACCGAATCGAAAAGCCCACTAGTCAAAAGCGGCCGCGGAGATCAATATGCTAAACCTAGGTGTTGAATGACAAGGGTTTTGGGAGTTTTTAGATTTTAAAAACTCAAAAAATTGTCAATCAAGTTTTTTAAATTTAGTTTTCCTAAAAACCAGAAAAACCGCTTTATGAAAAAAATTGAACTAAAAACTAAAAGCTATATTTTTTTGGATTTACAAATCTATAAAAACCAAAAGCCAAAAACCAAAAACTAAAATCTAAAAACCAAAAACTAAATCCAAAAACTCAGAATAAAAACTCTATCCATTTAACACCCTAATCTTTTTAAACCTTCGTTCATTCGCTGATGATCCAATGCCCTCGGGTGTATGGTAACATAACAAGAAAGTTCCGTTTCAGCCGTACGATGATGCAACTGAGATCAAACAATCGAACGGTCAGAAATCTCTTGTGGCTGGCTTATCGTAATACTGTATGCACGTTGACGTTGTCCTCTGACATTATGCTCTTAACATGAGCCATTTGCAGTCTTCTATTTTATAGCCCACCTTTAGTTTTGCATTTCTCAGTTGTATACTGAAAGCTCTGTTTATAATTGTGAATCCTTGGCACAATTGGTTTAAAGATAAAAGAGAAACAACAAACGTTCCAGTGTGTGCATGTTTGTATAGCTTTGTGTCTGCTATTAGATTAATTATTTCGAAAGCGGAAAAATAAAAAAAAATTTAAATGTTGTGGTGTCCAACCCAGATTGGATTTATCTAATGGAGGATACATGGAAATACATGTTGGGCCTAAAATAAAGTCTGAAGTTTATGAAGACCAATTATACTGAGACATTGGGTGGGCTAGCTTTCTATTATCTTGTCCTTGAATAGAAGAGGGCCGTGCAAAGTATATGAAGCGGTGAAATAGACAAATTACGGCCAGTAGAAATTACATGGAAATGAAACCCATCGCCAAGTCTCACTGTCTTGTCTCTGTTTCACCATCAACATCATCATCATCATCATTCATCAGTAGACGGAAATGTCGACGCTTATGCCTCCAAAGGAATCTCCCCTATTCTCCACAGTAATTTTCTGATCTGTGCGGTGACGCATCCACGAGCATGAAATCCTAGCCAGCGTCATCTGCCCAGCAACTTTCATACGATAGAAAAGGCTCATATCCCCCACAGCAGCAGCAGCCCATATCTCATTCCCCAACATAGAAACCGTTGGATCAAAACCCTCTAGATCAGACTCAGTCACCACCACCACCGACCCATCATCATCAAACACCATTACATCCCGAGGAACCTCTTTCACGCTTCTCGATATCAAACCGGTGTCTGAACCCTTAGAGGGTTTCTGAGATTTTGGCACCCTGAGACTGCAGTACTCAACAACAGCCTGCAGACAACCACCCATCAAAAAACAATGACAAGAATATATAAAATACAGATCTCCAGGATTCATCATGAAGAAACAAAGAGCCAGACAGATACCTTCCATTGGGAGGCTGCTAGAAGGACTCTTGGCCTGATGGATCTCACATACGCATATGCAGCTTCAGGTGTCATGTGCTTGTGCTGTACCTGTAGTGTTTTCCGAATAGATGGATCATGGATCAGAAAATGGTATCTTTAATCAAGTTTATCTTTGGGTGAATTGCGATACCAACCAGGTAACACATGACAATAGTCGTGCTGCGGCCCCGACCTGCCTTGCAGTGAACATAAGTCGTTTTTCCAGCCAAAGCATTTCCTTCAAATTAGACAAAATAATGCTCAGGGCATAATAAAAATGGCTTCCAACAACTTTGATATACTTGAACAAAAAAACAGCAATGAACAAAACCACTTTACACGATAACTTACTGCACGCAATCATATATATGAACAAAAAACTATTTCAGAGAAACACCTCATATCTCAAAACATGGGATTAGGGAACAAACATATCAAATGAAGAAATACACTTACAGTGAATGAAATGTGCATGACATAATCACACACAAAAACTATTTCAGAGGAACATCTCATATCTTGAAACATGGAATGAAAGAGCAAACAAATCAAATGTGGAAGTACACGTACTGTGAATGAAATCTACAGCTTTGCATATGGCCTCCATGGAAGGAGCAAAGCAATAGTCTCTTGTGGGAATCACCAAGTGGTCAATGGAGTGAGACTGTCATCAGAGTAGTGAAACTAAAACGAGTTAATATATTAGCGGGTGAAGGGAGCCAAAAGACAGGGTATAATTGAAATGGTCAGCTTCAAAACTGAATAACGGACTTTGTACAGAGACGTTGGAACCAAAGTTTCATATGGTTCATTCAGCGTGACCACCCCACAAACACCGAGCTCCTTAAGCCGTGGCACATCAGAGGGGAACGGAACCGCTCCCAACAATATAAACTGGAAAATGAAAAAACGGTGTCAGCAAAAGAGACAGACCTAAAGCACAATACTATACTTTTGGAGGAATATAAACATATACAGGAATATGAGACTCAAACACACAAACTAAATGCAGCTTAACTCAAAGGTGAAACCGCAAATTCGAAGGTAAACTCTAACGAAAGCGGCAATTTAACAATTCATTAAAACTGGAAAAGTAACACTTCATATTAGCATTATATTCGGCTGTTTAGGAAGCATCGCAATCTAACAACCAGAGAATTGTAACATTTGCCATTCAGATCAACACAGTTTGGCTAAAAAACTAAACAAAAAGAAAAACAGAAAAGAAGGGTAGGGAATTTTACCTCGGCAACCCTGTCCCACCACCGGAACTCAGACTCGAGCTTATTCCTAAACACATTGTAAATCAGAGTTGGATAGAACAGTGCACGAGCTCCTACACCAACCAACACCCTCTTCGTCGACAGAACGATCACGCTTCCTCCTCTCAACAAAACCGCCTTATCTCCCTCTACAACCCTATTGTCATTTTTAACCTCGCTAACCGACCTCTTCCCCTTCTCCTCTTCTCTTTCTTTCAGTTCTTCGATATACATATCCTCAACAGAGTATCTACTGTTCAACCACACCAACAACCTACTTCCCAATCCAAACCCTATTCACCAGCTTTCTATACAAGCGCACATACACAGACAGGATTATTCACGATAATAATCGACGGAACCGGGTCATAAAGCCCTAACAATCTTACATGAACCGCAGACAAAGCCAAGAAAATCTACAGGAAATCGAAATTGCAGCAAAATCAAGGGGCAACAACCGGAGAATAGCGGGATTCAAAACTTTCAGGGAGATCACCACCATATCTCGCCGGAAAAAGACCCGACCAGGCAGCGACGGCGAGACGGAGAACAGTCACCGAGAACCGATGGATTCAACCTTCAATGGGAGAGAAATAAATCGGAAGAAAACCCTAGAGCGTGTATCAGCTTCTGAAATTGTGGAAGAAGAATTTCGATTTGCCTGAATTCCACTCCACCTTATGTTTTTTTTTTTCTTCTAACAAACTTTTCTGGAGGGTTTTGATACAGTCACAGCGTCTCCGTGGAATGCATTTTGGAGGAAGTCTATATATGATTGACACGTGTTATTCGGATATAGGGGAAAACCGACGTGCTTATCATGTGTTTCCTATTTGTGATTGGAATTTGGAAGAACGTTTTCATTTGACTAAGTGATTTTATTACCAAGTAATTGATTTATATAGTTTTATAATTTTTTTAAATGAATAAAGATTTATGTATTGTTGAAATTAAGATTTCACGGATTTGATAAATGCATATCTAAAGAGTTTTCTTGAAATATGTTATCCATTATGGTAATACTAATGGACATTTAAAACCAATTCACAAAAAAAAAAATTTTGGGCTCAAGGACTGAAGCCCATTTACTTATGAGCCCAATATAAACAATGATGTATCCATCCATCTATAATTCCACAAACGGCTAATTGAAGGGTCGGAGCGGTCAATTTTAATGGCGACGGCGTTACGGCTTCCGATCATCGATCTCTCTTCGCCGGACAAAATCTCCAACTCCCAATCTATTCGCCAGGTTCTCCTTCTTCTCTTTCTTCTTCGAAGGATTTATCAGTGTAAGAGGTCGATTTTTGTTGTTCCGTCATGTGAGTACATGTGTACGTATATGTTTGGATTCGAAGAACACATGTATTGACGTATAATAGCGGTGGGCTTATGAAGGTGAGGATCATGAAATAGTTAGAGCCCTAGAAGTTTTGCTAAAATGATTTTTGCTTTGTTTTTTTTTCCTCTATGTGATGTGCTTCGTCAGATACTAATTTGAGATTGAGCTACGATGTGGTGTTTGCTCAGGACCGAGTTTTTGTCGCTTGATGTTATTTCTGTTAGGCCTGTCTGGAGCACGGTTTCTTCTATGTCAAGAATCATGGCATTGATGAAGAGTTGATGGAAATGGTTTTCAGTGAGAGCAATAAATTCTTCTGTCTCCCTTTGGAAGAGAAGATTTTGCTGCTTCGCCGTGACCTTTTAGGCTATACACCGTTGTATGCTGAGAAACTCGACCCATCTTCGAGTTCCAAAGGTTCTTTTCCTTTGTTTTTTTTGTATCTCATTATGGCTTGTGGTTTGTTTTTACAGTGTTTAATAATATTATCTCTGTGCCAGGCGATTCCAAGGAAAGCTTCTATTTTGGTTCTTTAGAAGGCACGTTAGCTCAACGCCACCCAAATCAATGGCCTTCTGAAGGTAGAGTTTTTAAGTCCTTTATTGCAATACCAGGGCCTTCTCTTATGGGTTTTAGATGTCCAGATCTCTTGCCATTGTGGAGGCAAACCATGGAATGTTACTACAAGAATGTCCTGTAAGTACCATGCCTTTTTCCTTTTTCATTTTTTTCATATCATTGATGGAACTTTTAATCTCTAATATGTACTAGGTATGGCTCTAGCACCCAAAGTAGTTTTCAGAGCATGTGCATACTTACGCCCATTGTTGAAAACGGGGTTCAAGATCATATGTTGGTTGAGGTTTGACTCTGGTGATTATGGTCGATATCATCTACCTCAACCAATTACACCAATGCCAACTTGCCAAGAGACTGCCTGCTTGTTCTGGAAATACCTTTTTTTTTTCGCTATAAATGTAGTCTGTTTTTCTTGATTGATTTCTCTCTTCTCTTGACTCTTAGATTGTTACTCTTTATCAATTTACTGTCCCGTTTAACATGCTGCTGCTGTTTTAGGTCTGTTGGTAGGAAATTGCTTTGCTTAATTGCTTTGGCATTGAATTTGGATGAAAACTTCTTCAAACAAGTCGGAGCCTTGAATGAACCAGCAGCAGTTGTTCGCCTTTTACATTATCCCGGTATATCACCAAATTCCTGTAGGTTTGGAACTAATCTTAGTTGACTCAAAATTGTTTAGATATGTGAATCTCGTCCTTCAAAGAATCAGTGCTGTAATATGGTAGACCCCCCATTGTTGTTGTGGAGGTAAAAGCTATGAATGAAAACTGGTGTCCATTGCATGGGAAAAGTAGATGGTATAAGGGATATGTTATAGCTGCAAATACATTGCATAAGTTTTTTTACATATACATATGTAAGTACAACAAATAAGATGTCTAAACATGTTTAATGCATTTGGTGGAAATATTTACCTCTGGGCATCTTGTGATTTTAGGAGAACTGAATTTGGCGAATGAGGAAACGTATGGTGCGTCTGCTCACTCGGATTATGGGATGATAACTCTTCTTGCCACCGATGGAGTTCCTGGACTTCAGGAAAGTATTGTAAATTCTCGTAATTCTTCTTATCGTAATGATGATTCTTTTTTTGATCTCTCCTTAATCTGTTATTGTTAAAGTGTGTGCGCAATACAGGTTTGTAGGGATAAGTCGAAACGACCTCGCGTATGGGAGGATGTCCCTGGAATTAACGGGTAAGTCCAGCTATAGCATAAGTGATGTCTGATGAAACTGTCTTCTGTATATACCTGTAAATACTAGTTTCAACACACTAGCAAACGCTAGTCTTGACCTCGTTTGAAAACCTAAATGTTAAAGGTTCAAGTAGTTTGAAGAAAAACTGCTGAAAATGAAAAGCAGCAAGAGGGAATAGAAAGTTAATTGAGATGGTAACTGGTGGAATTTTTTTGAATAAGTTTGCATGTCAGTATTGAGTGACAAAAAAAAAAATAGTAGAACTTGTTTACATCGAGAATTCTCCAGGCATAGAGTATTTCTTTTTATTCGATTTTCCCTTTCTCTGAAACATGTTTAGATCAGATTTCATTTGGTGGAATGGAATTTGATCACAACTTGGGGAACTTTACAGGGCATTTGTAGTAAACATTGGCGACATGATGGAGAGATGGACTAATGGACTTTTCAGGTAAAGTTTTGGTCTAAAAGGGGGAAAATCTTCATATATACCACCCTCATTTTAGTTTCAAATTTGTCTTGGTTGGGTTTAAAAGAAAGCATAGTTTCTTCTTCGTGTAATGGTGTGTAGGTCGACATTGCATAGAGTGATGCCAGTGGGAAAGGAACGATACTCGGTGAGATATAGTTTTGAGTAATGGGTCCAGAAAGGGTCTGTATCAATCTTTTTTAAGCCTGAAAAAAGATTATGTACACAGTTTTGAATGTACTCTAGTTTTAAGTGTCTAATAATAGTAACGTAGTTTGTGATGTACATGAATGGTAGGTGGTGTTGTTCTTAGATCCCAATCCCGATTGTCTTGTGGAATGCTTGAAGAGTTGCTGCAGCGAAACTTGTCCGCCCAGGTAACGGTGGCGATAACATCTTTGGATCGGCTGGATATTCCCAAAGAAATATGTTATGGTCCAGACCTCGGATTCCTCAGCTGGAGAAGAACTGCCCAGCTTTATTGATCACCGAAAACAGGTACACGATGGATGACTTTGATTAGAGAGAGGTCCCCACTCTCTTCCCCTTACAATTCTGTACTAGAAATTGCCTAAAAACCCTTCAATCCCTTCTCTACACTATTTATACAATCCCATCCTAACAGAATTACTAACAGCTAACCATATTCCTAACCATAACAGACAATACAGCTGTTTATTCACAACTACTAACCAACTATGCAACAAACACAATCAACATATACTATCCTTATACACAAACAAACAAATCTAATAGCAGCGTACCTTTCTCTTCAGCTGTTCCTTCTTGCTTCAGCTCCCCTCTCTTATCCCTCCAGCTCCTTCTTCAGCCACTTCTTCAGCTCCTTCCTCTTGATCTTCACCATTTACTGCTTCTTTTCCTCTCTTCCTGCCTCTGACGTAAACCCTGAAATACTTATCAATACTCCCCCCTTTCTGTCTCAGCTTGTCCTCAAGCTGAAAGCTAGGAAATTGCTTGTTGAAATCTTCAGCCACTTCCCATGTACTCTCATGTTCTGGTAAATCCTGCCATTCAACCAAAACTTCCAACCGACCCTCTTTAGTATACCTGGAATCCTTGATGTCTTTCGGCTGAACTTGTAGTTCCAGATCTCTTGTCAACTGCCTTGGTAATTGGTTTGGTTGGATGTTACCTCCCAAAGCCTTTTTAAGCTGTGAAATATGAAATACAGGATGAATGTTGCACCCCTTAGGTAACTTTAGTTTATATGCTACCTCTCCCATCCTGCTTTCTATTTGAAAAGGGCCATAATATCGAGCAGCTAGCTTCTGATTACTCCTTGCTGCCAGAGTGTTCTGCCTGTATGGTCTGATTTTCAAATAAACCCACTCCCCTACTGTCAATGTCAGATCTCGCCTCCCTTTATCAGCTGATACTTTCATTCTCTGTTGAGCTGCTTGAAGTTTCTGCTTGATCTCCAATATCATTCTATCCCTTTCCCTTAGTGCTTTTTCCAGTTCAAAATTAGAAGTAGATCCCTCCTCATATTTCAGTAATGTAGGTGGTTCTCTTCCATACACAATCTGAAATGGTGTGGACTGTAATGCTGTGTGGAACGAAGTGTTGTACCAAAACTCTGCCCAACTCAGAAATTGAATCCATTTCCTGGGATGATCATTAGCATAACACCTCAAATATGTCTCCAAGCATCTGTTTAATACCTCTGTCTGTCCATCTGTTTGTGGATGATAGGCTGTACTAAACTTTAATTTGGTGCCTGCTATCCGAAATAATTCCGACCAAAAGTTGCTGAGGAATACCTTGTCCCTGTCTGATACTATGGATTTTGGAAACCCATGTAGCCTGACTACCTCCTGTACAAAAACCTTAGCAACCACCATAGCTGTAAACGGATGTTTTAAGGCTATGAAGTGAGCATATTTGCTCAATCTGTCAACTACTACCAGTACTACATTATAACCTGCTGATCTTGGTAAGCCCTCAATGAAATCCATTGAAATGTCCTCCCAAATGTGTTCTGGAATCGGTAATGGTTGCAAGAGACCTGCTGGAGCCAAAGTTGAATACTTTTGGCTTTGACAGACAGCACATTCAGCTACATATTTCTTAATATCAGCTTTCATTCCTACCCAATGAAACAACTCCTGTATCCTTTTTAATGTTCTCAAAACCCCTGAATGCCCTCCCATCTTACTGTCATGGAACTCAGCCAGAATTGTAGGAATGAAACTTGAATGTTTGGAAACTACTAACCTGTTTTTATATCTCAGCATACCTTGTAGCAAATGATACTTTCCCACTTTGGTTTCCCCTTCCTTCAGCTTGCTGACTATCTCCTTCAGATCACTGTCTTCCCCAATTTCTTTCTCTACCTCCACCAGTTGTATATTTCTCGGAATAGTTATGGCTAACCCCATACATGTTGGTTCCAGAATCGTGTTGTGTGGCATTCTGGACAGGCCATCAGCTGCCTTATTCTCCACTCCTGGCCTATAAACAATCTGAAAATCATATCCCAGTAGTTTAGTCAACCAACGTTGGTATTCCATACTCACCTCGCGTTGTTCCAGTAAGAATTTTAAGGCTTTCTGGTCTGTGCAAACCAGAAAACTTCTACCCAATAGGTAGTGTCTCCAACGTTGGATAGAGAGAACCACTGCCATTAATTCCCTCTCATATACTGGTTTCAATCTCTCCCTTTCAGACAGAGCCTGACTAAAGAAGGCAATTGGCCTATGCTTCTGCATTAGGACTGCTCCGATGCCAAATCCCGAGGCATCCGTTTCAACCACAAAATCTTCACGAAAATCTGGTAGTCCCAGAACTGGAGCAGATGTCATAGCCTGTTTTAGTTTCCTAAATGCACTCGAAGCATCTTCAGACCAATTAAACCCATCTTTCTTTAGTAGATCTGTCAAGGGACGGGCTATGGTGCCATAGTTCTGTACAAAGCGTCTGTAATATCCTGTCAGCCCCAGAAATCCTCTTAATTCCTTCACATTGCTTGGGGTTGGCCACTTTTGCATTGCTGCTGTCTTAGCTGGGTCTGTAGATACACCCTCTTGAGAAATTATATGCCCCAGATAGTCTATCTGTTGTCTTCCAAATTCACACTTCTTTTTGTTAGCGTATAGCTTGTGTTTCTGTAATACAGCTAGCACCGTCTGTAGATGTGTTGCATGATCCTGTAGTGAGCAGCTGTATACCAGAATGTCATCAAAAAATACTAACACAAACTTCCTTAGGTAAGGTCTGAAAATCTCATTCATTAATGCTTGGAATGTTGCTGGAGCATTAGTAAGGCCAAAAGGCATTACTAAAAACTCATAGTGTCCATCATGTGTTCTGAATGCTGTCTTGGGAATGTCCTCTGTCTTCATTCTGATCTGATGGTACCCTGATCTCAAGTCCAACTTTGAAAACACCCTTGCTCCATGTAATTCATCCAACAATTGGTCTATCATTGGTATAGGGAATTTGTCCAACACTGTGACCTTGTTCAGTGCCCTGTAATCGATGCAAAACCTCCAGCTACCATCTTTCTTTTTAACTAGTAATACTGGACTTGAAAAAGGACTCTGACTCGGTCTCACTATGCCTGCCTTCAACATATCCTTCACTAGTTTCTCAATCTCTTCTTTGTGTGCATGGGGGTATCTATAAGGTCTGACACTTACAGGACCTGTTCCTTCTTTGAGATTAATTGGATGCTCTCTACCCCTTTCTGGTGGTAATTCAGTAGGGATTTCAAACACTGGCCCAAACTCTTCCAGCACTGCCTGTAACTTCTCCGGAAGATTTGAATCAACCCCCACTTGCTCTTCTAATGTTTCCAGCTTAACTAAGTAGCTCTGATCTCCATCACAAACTGATTTGATCAATGATCTCAGGGTTACCAATGAACTATGTAGAGTAGGATCACCTGTTACTGTAACCCATGATGTGCCTTGATTGAACTTCAACTCCAGATCCTGAAAATCCATCTGAACTTTTCCCAGCTTCTGTAGCCACTGTACTCCCAGAATCAAATCAGCACTTCCTAATTCCAGTGGTAAGAAATCTTCTACTACTTCTATCTGCTGTAATTGTAAATGTACTGCCTTACAAATCCCTTTTCCTTTTACCTTCATACCTGTTCCCAAAGATACTCCAAATTGAGTGTTACCTTCAGGTCTTAATTTCAGCTTCTTCATTAACTTCAAGGATATGAAGTTATGAGTGGCTCCACTGTCAATCAATACAACTACTTCCTGGCCTTCTATTGATCCTCGGATCTTCAGTGTTTTTGGTGAAGTTAACCCCACTACTGAGTTGAGTGATAGCTCAGCAAACTCTCCCTCGTCCTCTCTGTTTCCTGCTTCATTATCCTGCTCTTCCTCCAGTTCCTCCCCTGTTTCTGTTATTTCCTCAGCCAAAATCACTTGTAACTCCTTCTGTTTGCATCTGTGTCCCACAAAAAACTTCTCATCACACCTGAAACATAATCCCTTCTTCCTTTTCTCTTCAAATTCAGCATCAGACATTCTTTTGAATGTTGATTTCTTTTCTTGAACTCCACCCTCCTCTTTTGGTCCTTTTCCTCCATTGATCTGTCTTCCTCTTTCTTGAAAATTGCTCCTGTATGATTGGTTCTGGTATTTCTGGTTTTCAGTAGGTACTGAAACTGTTCTGAATGATGAGCCTGTATATCCCGTCCTCCAGTTCTTTCCATCACTACCTCCTTTTCCTCCACACACCGCACTTAGCTTGCTGCCTTCAATGCTCAGTGCCACATCCACTATTTCTTCCATGCCTTTAGGTCGGAAAATCTGTAATATCTCCAATATCTCTGGTTTCAATCCATTTTTGAATGTACTTTCTACCATTTCTTCAGGAGTATGAGGTACCTGAGCTAATAATTCTTCAAACTCACACAAGTATTCTTCTACCGTACCTGTTTGTCTCAATGACAGTAGTCTGTCGAAAGGTGAGCCCAGCTTCCTTCCACCAAATCTTCTTGTTATCCTTTCTCTCACGTCTGCCCAATCCTTAAATGGTTTCTTCCCATTCTGATAGTCATGTGGCATTCTGGACAGGCCATCAGCTGCCTTATTCTCCACTCCTGGCCTATAAACAATCTGAAAATCATATCCCAGTAGTTTAGTCAACCAACGTTGGTATTCCATACTCACCTCGCGTTGTTCCAGTAAGAATTTTAAGGCTTTCTGGTCTGTGCAAACCAGAAAACTTCTACCCAATAGGTAGTGTCTCCAACGTTGGATAGAGAGAACCACTGCCATTAATTCCCTCTCATATACTGGTTTCAATCTCTCCCTTTCAGACAGAGCCTGACTAAAGAAGGCAATTGGCCTATGCTTCTGCATTAGGACTGCTCCGATGCCAAATCCCGAGGCATCCGTTTCAACCACAAAATCTTCACGAAAATCTGGTAGTCCCAGAACTGGAGCAGATGTCATAGCCTGTTTTAGTTTCCTAAATGCACTCGAAGCATCTTCAGACCAATTAAACCCATCTTTCTTTAGTAGATCTGTCAAGGGACGGGCTATGGTGCCATAGTTCTGTACAAAGCGTCTGTAATATCCTGTCAGCCCCAGAAATCCTCTTAATTCCTTCACATTGCTTGGGGTTGGCCACTTTTGCATTGCTGCTGTCTTAGCTGGGTCTGTAGATACACCCTCTTGAGAAATTATATGCCCCAGATAGTCTATCTGTTGTCTTCCAAATTCACACTTCTTTTTGTTAGCGTATAGCTTGTGTTTCTGTAATACAGCTAGCACCGTCTGTAGATGTGTTGCATGATCCTGTAGTGAGCAGCTGTATACCAGAATGTCATCAAAAAATACTAACACAAACTTCCTTAGGTAAGGTCTGAAAATCTCATTCATTAATGCTTGGAATGTTGCTGGAGCATTAGTAAGGCCAAAAGGCATTACTAAAAACTCATAGTGTCCATCATGTGTTCTGAATGCTGTCTTGGGAATGTCCTCTGTCTTCATTCTGATCTGATGGTACCCTGATCTCAAATCCAACTTTGAAAACACCCTTGCTCCATGTAATTCATCCAACAATTGGTCTATCATTGGTATAGGGAATTTGTCCAACACTGTGACCTTGTTCAGTGCCCTGTAATCGATGCAAAACCTCCAGCTACCATCTTTCTTTTTAACTAGTAATACTGGACTTGAAAAAGGACTCTGACTCGGTCTCACTATGCCTGCCTTCAACATATCCTTCAGGTTCAAGCTTACCTACGGCTCCTCCTAGTCTGTCTGGTCCCCCCGACCATTTTTCTTTCTACTTGTGTTTGTATGTGTTTGATATGTTCATATTTGTCAACCATGAGGAATTTTAAAAACCTTAAACATCAAACAGTTTGTATAATTTTGTACATTAGGAGAATTTAGAGAGAATTTAGAGAGATTATTAACTAGATGGATGGGTAAAAATAAACATTATATATACATATATATATATATATATATTACTTGAAGAGAATGGTTAATCGTTCTCTTGAAACATAGAGCAAATGGTTTTGGGTTGCGATGTCGAAAATTAATTCAATGATGAACATTTAATTTCTTCTTTATGTGCTCCATGCAGATCATTTATACGTCTTATTTTTTATTTTATTTTATTATTTCACGTGTGGATGAACCTCGAAAAACTCAACACTTTGATTTTCTTACAACTACGACTCTTCTTATCCTTTGAAAATTAATGAATGCCCCACTTGGACCGCTGTATGGTTCGGCTCTCTTTCACCTCCTCTGAGTTTCTGTTTGGTTTTCCTCTCTCTCGTGATAGAAAAATCACATTTGAATTCACCGCGGGCTCTGATCTCTGAACCCAATTCGGAGAATCATGGATGGAGTTGATCACCTTGCCGACGAGAGGATCAAGGCCGACTTCGATGTCAACGAGATGAAGATCGTCTGGGCCGGTTCTCGCCACGCTTTTGAGATTTCCGATCGCATATCCCGTCTCGTCGCTAGTGATCCGGTTAATTTTCTCTCGCTCTTTCTGTTTGGTTTCCGGAAACGTTCATGTGTGGAGTCGGATTCATGGATGTTCTTGTGTTCGATTTGTGAATTCCGTGGTTGCGTTTTGCTTGGCCAGTTCTTTCGCAAGGACCATAGAGGTGTGATGGGCAGAAAGGAGTTGTTTAAGGACACACTGAGAAAAGCTGCTCATGCGTGGAAGAGGATCTTCGAGCTCCGTCTCTCTGGCATGTTTTTCTTCTCAAGAACGGATTTTTTTTTCTTCTCGTGGTTTTACATCTGTTATGGCGATTTTTTTTAAATCGATTGTGAACTCTTCCATGGTTTTGGTTACAGAGGACGAGGCGGGAAGGCTGAGGTTTTTCGTGGATCATCCCTCCTTTCTCGATCTACACTGGGTAATCATTCCTGCAAAATTCTCATTTTTGAATATGGATTTCTTTGTTATTTTGGAATACGTTGCTTCTATCATGTTTTGAAGTATTCTCCGGTGGCCGTAATTTTGTTTCATGAGGTTGATATTTCTTGCTTGTGTTTTGTAGGGAATGTTTATGCCTGCAATCAAGGGTCAGGGCACTGACGAGCAGCAGCAGAAGTGGTTATCGCTGGCGAATAGGATGCAGATTATTGGGTGTTATGCGCAAACTGAGTTGGGTCATGGCTCAAATGTTCAAGGCTTGGAGACAGTTGCCACTTTTGATCCACACACAGATGAGTTTGTCATACACAGTCCAACTCTGACTTCAGCCAAAGTCAGTAACCAAATTTAAGCGATTGATTGAGTTTGTGGAGTCTCTCACATCACATGTTTATAGGACTCATCAGCACTGTGTATTTGATTTCTTGAATAGTGGTGGCCTGGTGGACTGGGAAAAGTTTCTACTCATGCTGTTGTTTTTGCTCGTCTCATAACCGATGGTGAAGACTATGGTATCCATGGTAATGTACCAGAATGGTTGTCTGGACTTATTTTTCATTCTCTTTTAGCTCGATAGTGATCCCCCAAAGCTTTCTTTTTCAGGATTTATCGTGCAACTGCGCAGTTTGGATGACCATTCTCCTCTCCCGGGCATAACGGTTGGGGATATCGGGACGAAGTTTGGGAATGGGGCATATAATTCAATGGACAACGGTTTTCTTATGTTTGATCATGTTCGCATTCCAAGAGATCAAATGCTTATGAGGTTTTCTTTCTTACCCTTTGGTCTGATATGAATAAGCCTTTACGATTTCCTGATATCTCTTGAAGAAACAGCTTGTGCTTCAAATCTGATTGCTGTTTTTTTTTTAATTATTATTCTCTCTGAACCCTCTCAGACTGTCAAAAGTTACTAGGGAAGGAAAATATGTTCCATCAGATGTTCCGAGGCAATTGGTGTATAGTACTATGGTGTATGTGAGACAAACAATTGTGGCTGATGCTTCCAGTGCGCTGTCTCGGGCAGTTTGCATAGCTACAAGGTACAGTGCTGTCCGGAGGCAATTTGGGTCACAGAAAGGTGGTCCTGAGGCACAGGTACGGATGAAGCTGCTGTTAATTACTCTGCTGCCTAAGTTTCTCAATAGGGAACATAATGTGATTGTTGTTGTTGTTATGACAGGTTATTGATTATAAAACTCAGCAGAATAGATTATTTCCTTTGCTGGCATCTGCTTACGCCTTTCGATTTGTCGGGGAGTGGCTGAAATGGCTGTACACGGATGTCACTCAAAGACTGCAGGCCAATGATTTCTCAACGCTGCCTGAGGCTCATGCATGCACTGCAGGACTCAAGTCTTTGACTACCTCTGCCACTGCGGTATCCACTGGCACTCATCATTCCTATCCTACCTATTAGATTCATTTACTTATTCATTTTACATGTTTGGAGATGAATAAGCATTCCACATTTAAGCACGTGTGATGTCACTGGGAAAAAAAATTGTTGGTTTAATGATAGAGTATTTTTTTTTGTGCATATACACAGCCACCTATCTATATATGTGCATCTTTTTAGGTTCATATTTCGGTTTCACCTTTCGAACTAAACAAGATTGAAAATAGTTGCAATTTGTTCACCATTATCTGCTTGTAGTTGACATGTCGTATAATACACAGCCATGCATTTTGAAGTTGCACTTTTTACCCCAAACTTCTAGTTGTACGAGAGCACAATTGAATCAATGATTCACGATTTATTCATTATCTTTCGTTGTGGTACTCGTTTCCTCAACCACAACCTCAATCAAAACAACGCGATACCATTCAAGAACCGCAACCATGCATCATACACTGTCATCTAGGATTTACATATTTAGCAAGCATCCGCAACTGTGTGAACATTCAGGCCCGTTATGTAATTTTATTTCTTTCAGTGTTAATAATTCTTTGCATAATTGCATTTCATTTTGAATTTGTAAGTCTTTTTACATTGTTGTTGAGCTAACATGTTGGCGGTGGTGGTTTCACCGGTTATAAACGTGCAAATAAATTGAACATTACTGTTGGCTGCAGGATGGCATTGAAGAATGCCGTAAGTTATGTGGTGGACATGGCTACTTGTGGTGCAGTGGTCTCCCTGAGCTGTTTGCTGTCTATGTTCCTGCTTGCACATACGAAGGAGACAATGTTGTGCTGTTGCTACAGGTAATGTTGTGTTTATTCACTGAATGCCAGTTGTTCTCGCTTGCGAAACAAGACCTTTTGTTGCTTTGTCTGTTACGGTTTTATCTGTGGGTTTATTTTCTACTTTGGCTATTATGAGTTTTTGGATTTTGTTAATGTTACATTGTTGCTGGCGTGTTTTGCTTTTGGGTCTTGTGCGATGCACATATTTATCATCAGCTTCTAAAGTTTAACAATTACCATTCGGAAGGCTGAGATAGGCAGTAAATGATCAGACAGATCTTAGCTCCTCGTCCGTAGTACTAATGCCATGAGAGAGGCTCTGAGCCGCTTTTCCATTAACGGACGCTCACATAATTCTAAAAATTCATGGCTTCAGGTGGCAAGATTTCTCATGAAGACAGTTTCCCAGCTGGGCTCAGGAAAGCCTCCTGTTGGGACAACAGCTTATATGGCTCGGGCAGAACACCTAATGCAATGTCGCCCTGGTGTTCAAAGGGGTAAATTTCCATGTCTTCCCTTGCTTCCCATCTCATAAAGTTATTTTTTTCCATTGATTCTGAGATTAATGACGTGGGTTTTGGGGCATGCAGCTGAGGATTGGTTAAAACCTGGTGTGGTGATGGAGGCGTTTGAGGCAAGAGCTTTGAGAATGGCTGTTGCATGTGCAAAAAATCTCAGCAAGTTTGAGAATCCTGAACAAGGTACTTCATTTCTCTCCCATTTCTATCATGTAATATGTATTACCCATCGAAACCACTCCTGATAAAACGTTAACCGAGAATGCATGTAATTTTGATTACTTGGGCGGATATATCTCGGGTCCTTAAACAGAAGATTCACGCCTTTATGTGTCTGTTCTCTTGAAAGCTTTTTGTGAGTTCTCTCTCTCAGGTTCTTCTGTCTTATTACAGGATTTGCAGAGCTCTCGTCTGATTTGGCCGAGGCAGCAGTTGCTCATTGCCAGTTGATCGTCGTTTCCAAGTAAAGCTTCCTCAGCTGTTCTGCTTTGCTAATAACCTGAAATTTGGATATTTGATTTCGCATTCCAACGATGAAACTTTGTGGGGTTGGGTTCAGGTTTATTGCGAAGCTGGAACAAGAGATTAATGGGAAGGGAGTGAAGAAACAGCTAGAGAACCTCTGTTACGTCTACGCTCTCCATCTTCTCCACAAACACCTCGGCGATTTCCTCACCACAGCTTGCATCACTTCAAAACAAGCCTCTCTTGCCAGCGATCAGCTCAGATCCTTGTACTCTCAGGTTCATATATATGCTTTATAACCCGACCAACCTGTGTCTGAAAAAAAAAACAGAGAATGATGAGATCATGCTTTACTAATGTACTGTGCTGTGTCCGCGCTTTTTGAAAGGTGCGTCCGAACGCGGTGGCACTGGTGGACACGTTCAACTACACGGACCATTACCTGGGCTCAGTGCTCGGCCGTTACGACGGTAACGTCTACCCGAACCTGTTAGAGGAAGCATGGAAGGATCCTCTCAACGACTCCGTCGTTCCAGACGGCTACCATCAGTACATCCGTCCGCTCATCAAGCAGCAGCTCCGCACCTCTAGGCTCTGAACTCTCAACTTCTGCTCTTCCATCACATTGTTATTAAATTAAAATTGATGTTATTTAATCCCCCTCCCCAAAGGAATCAGTTTTTTCTTATGTTTTTTTTTTAAATGAAGGGGAAAATAAATTGTTGATTTTTTTTTATTTCTGATAATATTAATAATACTAATAATAATAATGATGATAATAATAAACGATTTGGTTAATATGTTTCTTGGGAATTAGTATGTATAACTATATTATCAAATGAGTATATATGTGTAAACCAAGGTTTGTGTCTTGGTGTTGCTCTTTTCATGTGATGGATGTGAGTTACAAAAATAATAATGCTAATATAAAAAGGGGATGAATAGTTAATTTAATTTATATGCATGTAAATATCTATTTCTCGTGATGATTTGGAAAATAATTATTATTTTTTTGTTAAACAAACTGTAATCTTCCAATGTTTGAACGACCATTATATTAACTCCGTTGTGCATTTAATAGCCGAATTAGTTGGTTGGCTGTGGTGGTGCATATTATAATTTCTGTACCCCTTCTAAATTAGCAACTGTCTCACCCCCGAATATATATATACACATATATATATATATATATATATATATATTGTTAAAAAGGAGGATAATTGAAAAGGAAAATGTTAGTTGGTTAGTAGTTAAGGCATCTTAATTAGAAGTAATTAATCTTACTTTCCACGTTTGATTAAAACCAAGACGACACACAAGTTTCAGTTGGATTTGATTTTTTTTTTCCCAGAATATATACCGAAATATAGAATATGTGTATGAGCTGTGCATGTTTGTACCAAGGGAAAAACGTGTGCGTGCGTCTAGCCGCCCATATATATACACTACTTTTTGTAATTATGTGTATTGGTTTATATGGTTTTATAGTTAAATAACTGTGGATAAAATACACCCTCCCTACGTACCAAACCTAATACATAACTTTTGCTTCATCGGATTATATGCGGTTCCACATTGTTTAAGCTAAATGCAGGTGTTAGTAGCTCCTCTTTCATCCATATATATATAATAGTGACACCATTTTGGAAATTTCTCGTCTTATACAAATAATTCATAAAATAAACATAATTATCTAAACCAAATCAATCCCGGTTAAATGGAATATATATATTTTTTTTATAATCTGAAAGTTTCATGTAACTTTGGTCATATATTTTATAACGAATGGGAGAATCCTAATTGATCAATGTCCCTTCCCAAATGAAAACTCGAATTCGGGTAGCAATTCAATCTTTTGGTTCATTGTCCCTTCCAATGGCTCTCAACCGCTGGTGTATTCAACCACAAACCAATTGTCCCAAAAGAACCGGCTCGCTAAGTGATGGTTCTTCACTAGCAAATGTGTATTATATCATAATATAACGTTTTAGCTCGCTAGCTGTCACATTAAATGCTAATAGGTTGAATCTGTATCATAAAAGTAGAAACGAGGCCAAATACAATTAATAATACCACTAAGTTTGGTGCGCAATTAAATCTGGAACCTATATAACTCCTTCAATGGATCCGTACAAGGAAGGACCAAACCCTAATTAACTTCCCGTTTATACACGATTTTTTTTTCTTTTTAGTTCTGACCTTTCATATGTATTACTCATGTTCCAGTCCCTAATTACACACTCATAAACTCATATTGATTATAATTATTCAATCTCTTCTCGAATTTAAAAACAACGCCCATTTAGATTCCAAACTGAATGTCCCTTTAAAAGTTTTTTTTTGTTACGAAACAAATAATTAAATGTGACAGTTTTTTTTACTAAATTGCATGTATAATTTTCATCTGTATATCTGGATTATGAATATATCGTGATATGTTGGCATCGAGAAATGTGCCTATGTATATATATGTATGTGTGTGTGTGCGCGCCGTGTAAAACGTGCTAAAATAGTGTATGTCGGAGGGGGAAGGGCTCAAAACGAAATAGCTACACCAAGAGAAAAGAAAGTAAAGGTATTACAGCAACTTCATAAAAGCACAGTACATAAACTTGAATCTAATAATTATGTCTAAGTGCGTGTTTTCCATCTGAATTGATTATATGAATCTACCTTAATCACCGTTTAGGTGAATCATGCATCTAAAAATACCAAGGTTTTAATCTATACTAGAAATAAAAAAATGTACACAACATTATAAAAGTGGGATTAAATATGACACTGATTATATAACCGTATGAAAACAGAACTAGATGGGTCCACCGTAGGGAGAAAAAAAAAGGCCTCTAATAATTAATAATATTACAGTGTTTAAGTTATAAGTATATATGACAACAACGACGGCCTCTTCTCCCCAACACTGTTTTTATACTCTCTCTTCTCTCACACGCAAACAGACAAACAAACAAACATAAACCCTAGATTCTTTCTTCTTTCTCTTTTATTTTTGCCACCAAACTTTTTCTCTGTGAATTTAATACAATACCCTTTCGCAGTCGCAGAATCCGTATGCACACACACCAGTCTCCTCTGGCCATGGAGTCTGCGAGGAACAGAAGAAAGAAACCCAACGTTAAAAAACGAGAAAAAGACGAAGCCAGCAATGCAAAAGATTCGAGAGACGAGATTCGGAAGGGTGTTTCTAAGCACCCAAGTTTTCGAGGGGTCAGGATGCGACAATGGGGAAAATGGGTGTCGGAAATCAGAGAGCCCAGAAAGAAGTCCAGAATATGGCTGGGGACGTTCTCCACGCCGGAGATGGCGGCGCGTGCTCACGACGCGGCCGCTCTGGCCATCAAAGGCGGTGGGGCCCACCTCAACTTCCCGGACCTCGCCTGTCTCCTCCCTCGCCCGGCCAGCTCCCACCCCAAAGACATCCAGGCCGCGGCGGCCGCGGCGGCGGAGGTGGCCGAGCCGCCACAGTCTCCGGCGAGCACCGTGACGTCATCCCCCTTGTCGGCCGCCGTCGCCGACGACGCCTTCACCGACCTCCCCGATCTTTTGTTCGACGACGTGACCCACAAGATCGACGGTTTCTGGGACTCGTTGACTTACGAAGACCCCTTTTTCCTGGACAGCTGTTAGACATACGTAGATAGGCGTTCAGTTCGGCCCGCCACACGTTTCTGTCGCCGGAAAAATTGAATTCAGACGGAGAGGCGGATGCAACATTGCCGGCGAAGGAATTCCGACGAGTTTCCGGCGAGAGGGGAAACGGTGTCGTTTGGGTAGGAAAAACATGTGTACGTAACGTAAAGTTCCAATATGTGATGTGTAAGTGAAGGCTTTTGTACAAATGCTACCACCGTACCACGTCTGTGACAAAGTCTCATGGTGTGCTGTTAATGTTAAAACCCAAAACTGTATTTTTTTGCCCCTTAATTTCCTCGTGTCTTTGGTTTTCGTCCATTAGTTTCTTTTTCCACTTTTCTACCCTCTTCATTTTATAAAATATTGAAATGAATCAAATTGGATAGCTCAACCGGTGAAATTGGAATCAAAAACATTTGTTCCGTTCCGAATTCGAGTCTGAAGTTGGAGAAGAGAGTATAAATTCTAATTATATAGTTTGCTCTCACCTTCCAAATTAGTTTTAATCTCGGTACATGATATTCGATTATCCAAAAAAAAAGTCTTAAAATAAATGATAAATCAATATGACGATTACAGTTTAGTCACCAAATATTTATCATTTGATTTTTTTTCTGTGTGAAAAAAGGTGAGTTCATCAAAAGGTTTTTTTTTCCTTCTAAACTGTTGTTTCTCAAAACGGAAACTGATTAATTTATTTTTATCTTTCATGCAAACATTAATCGCGTCAATAAAGATGGAAGTAAATACATGCACACACATTAAATAAACTCGGTGACAATTTTTACGTGTGATGATTTGTATAATGGCATTTGCTTTTGTGGATTAGTGGTCAAATCGGGGATTAGGATCCCGAGTGTATTTAAGAGAGTCCAGAAGCCCACGGCAAAGAAAGAGGAAAAAGGGGCAAATAGCAGAAGAGACGAACTTAATGGTATTTTCTGTAATTTTTAATTATTCTCTTTTACTCGCCCTTTTCCTATTGCGATCTTATTGGTCCTTAAGAAAAATGTTTTGGGAAAAAAAAGGAAGGACCCATTATTAATAGGAAAATTTACTGTTTTTTTTTTTTGGTTAGGACTGTCCATAAGTCCTGTAGTAGCAGAAACACATGAGAATAAATCACTCATATCTTAGTCGGCTGTGTGTTTGATTTATCGTTCTATTTTGTAACGGGTGTGAATAGTAAACACAAATCGGTATCAACCTCATTTATTTGATTAAAAAAAGTAATTTCTTTGTAAAATTTATAAATTTTTAAAAAAAATTGTTAGGTGCCTCATCATAAAATTATGTTTCATATAGTAAAATCAAGTTTGCCCCCATTTACAATATTTTTTAGATCCGGATTAAATTATATATGCGTACATGTATGTGTGTGTATATATATATATGCATGAACATTATAGGGCCAAGTCAACATCATTGTCAAATAATAACAACAGTTTTGACGATATGATTGAGGTTTGATGCTTCATTCCCCATTAATTCTTATGGATGACGTCATTTATTTTTATTTAAATAATTGATTAGACAATTAACTGACATCTTGTGATATTATCATGAATCTATAAAAATAATCTCCAATGTGCATGTCGGCTATATTGGTTTAGTTTTTCAAAACCAATTACGTTTTTTTTTTGTTTTGAAGAGGATAGGGGACTTCTAAAAACAAATCTACCTTAGAAAATATAAATATGATGGTTTATCACGAAATAATTATTTATATTTATTCAATAAGGAAGTAATAATCCTTTTTAGTTTTTACATCATCATCATCGTCATCATCATCATCATCATTATTATTATTATTACAGTCCCCCTATGATCGCGCGAATGACGTGTAAATTCAAATTATATTGAGAAGAGAAATATCGACGTGTTGTTTAAACATGGAGGTGTAACGTGTAAGACTATTACCAATATAATTAAAAATTAAAAATTAAAAATGTGATCTGAGTCTGCATAATGATACATAGATCAGATCAAGTTGGAGAATCCTATGACTTTAGGTCCACTCGTGTTCATAGTCAAACCACATCCTCGCTTTCTGTTTTTATTTTCTTCGTTTTCTTCTAATATTCTTAAAAAATAAAATTTTTAATCTGAATAGTAACAGATTATATTTTCAAAATAAAAAATCGTATTAATCATAAATGTTTAAATTTCATTTAGAAAATGAAGACACATTAAATTAACAAGGATTGAGCTTATAAAATTAACGAATTTAAAAGAATTGAAATTTTATAAATTTATGGAACATTAAAATTTATATTGATAAAATTAAGAAAATTAAATATTAAATGAGTACACTAATTAAGTTAAAATGACAATTGTAATATTGGATGAAATCTCGCATATCAATTTTTTTTTTTGATAAACCGAAAATTCATTGTATATAAATCGAAAAAATCCAGATAAAATCTCATCACCAAATAGAGATTTGAATCCGAATTAGAAAAAAGAGTTATTTCATCTATTATCAATTGAGTTATCCAATTTTGGATTCACGTATTAACTTAATAGAATAGAATTTTATTAGCATATTTTTTCGGATCTTTGATTTATGGATTTAGATTGTTTAAAATTAATGAACGCTTGGACACCATTGTATCGTTAAGTTAACTAATTGGTTCTTTTCTATGAACGTGATTTTTCATATTTAAAAAGAATGACAACAGTTTTAGGTCTTTCACAAAATAACTTATATTTTTTATTTTATCTATTAAACCCCCAAAAATTTTCAAATTGAGGGATTTCAACCTGGGAAATCCAATTTAACACTAAAAGTTTGTCAGGTTTTGTTAGTTAGGGATTTGACACGACATATCAGACAATAGGACAATGTCACATGAACATCTATTTATTTCTTTTGTTTGTTCAAAACAAGACTGATTAATTCGTTACATAAAAAAAAGGACTGATTAATTCGATGTTCATCTAAGCTAGCATGTCCTCCATGATTCTAATTCGCATCAATTCTTCTTACGATGTTCATAATAACCCTTAATTAATATTCAAAATCATATGTATCTGAGTTTATGTAAGATGATTACATTCCTTTGATATAGAATATGCATTTAGGTTTTCTTTCTCTCCTTAATTATATATATTATGTTTCAAAGTTTTGGCCTTCTGATTTTTGTCAGAAGAATGATGTTTTACAAATCCCTCCATGTGTACGCGTTTTGCTCATTCTATCAAATAATTGTGTCCAATATATTTAATTAATTTTTTATATATATACAAACAGTAGTGATGGAGAAATTTGCACGTCAGAGAGAGACCATGTTTGATGTGACGCTTTTAATATTGTCCTCATTGGCTTCCACATAAAATAATATATATATATATATATATATATATATATGCATAAAATACATAAACTTTATAATGGACTGTCTTGAGTGTTTGATGTGATTGTCATCGTCCATGACACACCAACCCAAATTAAAATAAATACAATTCACTTAGGATTAAAAAAAAAAGATTATTATTCAAGTGTTCTTTTCGTTTTGTCTCATAGTTTCCAAGCACCCTTTCAACTTTTTTACGCATTAATTAATGATTGATTAATACACATTATTACATATAGCATTACTAGTTGATATTCTTATCTTAACCGAATCTACCAACTCCTATGATGCTAATGAATTTGCTATAATATATATAATACATGACGCATTATAGTATATTATAATATTAAACATTTTTTTTAATCCAACGTTGCCGTATTGCACCTTATCCTATCAACACTAATTCATTAAAAAGAGAAGGAAGAAATGTCAGAAATTATGATTAAATCAATCAATGACTTCGCCATTATTACGTGTACTCTTTTTGACATTAAAAAAAAAAGAAAGACCTATATTAAGTTGAACCAGCTACCATGCCACGACCACAAATCCTCAAATCTCCCACCTTTTTTAAAAAAATTTAATAGTGAAATTCCATGATTAAGTGTTGAATGATTTTCTTGCTGGAAATTACACAAAACGATCCCCAATATACCAATAGTACTTGTTTTGTATACCTAATTTTATAACTATGTATCTTTAATTTTACATTTTTGAGAGAATTCGATGTATGCGCAATCTTATATTTTTTATGAAATTTTATAAACTATAGTGGTACTTCATGTTCTACCAAAGATGTAACCTAACCAAACATGATATTATCCATCTTTTCGTGTGAAATAGGGTACAAAATGTCTATACCATCATGAATTCGAATATCAAATTTGTGAATGTATATTTCAAATCATGTAACGGTTTTCACCTCCAAAATTAGTGTAGAATTGATTTAAAACACTTGTTATGAAAAAAAACAAAAACAAATATGATACTATATATATAAAAATTCATATATCCAAGATTGGGTGATTCAACAGGTAAAGAATGAAACAATTTTTTTTTCCAATCCGGATTCGAGTCTTTACTTAGGGAAGGACATTCACATAGGTTTCTCTATTTATGTGGAAGACGTAATCGGATCAAAGATACGGTGAATTTCTAAATTATAAAAAAATGAAATAGAATTTACGTATAAATAAATAGTGAGTATGTTTATGAAAAATAGCATGTGGCCTAAAGGGAAGGAGAGGCTACAGTTGAACCGATGAGAGGAGCAACGTGTCAGACAAGTACGGGTAGACATGTTGAAGTGAAAACCCCGAGAGCTGTCCAAAATTGTACGGAACTCTGAATAGTTCGATGTAATTATTCCCGTCTCACTGAAATAACCTCTTTTTTTTTGTGTTTGAAAAAAAAAAGAGTGAATGAATTAAACATTAAGGTCATTAATGGAATTTAGGGACACCGATTTAAGACAACGTTTGTACAAAGCAATAAAGTGAGGCCTGATTAAGTGTACATGTTGACTTTGAAGGCATCCGATGATATGTAGACTTGATGGGTTGGGATTGTGTGTGTATATATATATCGTCTACTCGTAATCAGTTGCTGTCACCCAAATTTATGTCATTGCCATGTAAACAGAGACAATAATAATACGTCATGACAACGATCTCTATGCTATTTTGTTCGTTACTGGTCCCGCGGTTTAAAAAAAAAAAAAAAAGGTGTAATGGGCAACGACTTCTTGTTTTACAAAGATAACCCTAATTGTGATAGGTTGTTTTTCCCCAGTTTAATCGCCTATACATGTTTTTTTTAACATATAATTTCAATCGCATTGTTTTATTTCTCTCACCATACATTTTCGAGTGGGATGTTATTATATATATATACACACACAAAAACCGTGAACAGGAAAAATAGATCTTAGGAGAAAGTAAAGGGGGTTATAGAAAAAATGGATCGATGAATACAAAACTTGCTCAAAGCCCATGTTATATGTTAGCACCATTGGCCCACTACTAACTTTTTTTTTGGGCATATCCCAAAGCCCAGTGAGGTAATGGGTATTGTTTATCCTCCTTTTCCTCTCATTTGTTTATTTGGAATCAGAATCTTGGATCTGATTCAGACGGTTGGACCAAATGGAACGAAGAATCATATGGAACACATCGAATGGGCCCATAAGCCCAATAAGGCCGTGACTATTCTGGGCTGAGCCTAGCAAACTGAGGCGCGTGACTCACGCGCGCTTGAGACAAAAATCTTGCGTCATGGAGTGGAGATTAGATTAGTCCCTGCTCTTTCCATCATCCCACCGCTTTTCTGTATTATCCTCGAGAGATATTTCTTTGTCCTTTCTTCGGTTCTCTGGGAAACCCTAACCCTCGATTCTGATGCCAGCTTCGGCTTCCGCGCTAATTTATCATCTTGAATTTTCTCGGATGTCTTTCTGGTGCGACTGAGGAGGATCCATCATACGATTCCCATCTCGATTGTTGTGACAAATTTCGTCGGCTGGTTTACTGTCTCTGAAAATTTTAGTTGTTTGAAGGTTTTTTGTTATTGGATTTGACAATCGGAGGTTGCTGCGGATCGAATCGGAGATCCAGTGACGTCTCGAGGGATTTCACTTGCAGAGGCTATCTGTTTGGATTTGATCTGAATCCGTCGGGATCCTGTCGATTGTGAAGAATTTGTGTTGGCGATGTCTGTTCGAATCTCTCCGCATCTTTTTTGGCAGTGAAGGATTGCTTCAGAATCCATTTGGAAGTCTTGCTGCGCAGAGATAAGCAGAGGAACGAGCCCCTGAGAGGTTTTGTTTACTGATTGGAGTAGTGAATTTAGAAAAGGGAAAGAAAGGAAGAGGGAAAATCAAAGATAGCTTTTTTTGCTTTTGTACTTCGTTTCGTTTTTGAGTTGAATACCAGGCTGTTCTCTTTCTCCCTCAAAGTATTATCGTTTGATTATAATATATACATACTACATACACTCTATAAGTTGAAAAAAAAATGGCTGTTTATTACAAATTTAAGAGTGCAAGGGACTATGATTCTATTCCAATGGACGGTCCTTTTATATCTGTTGGCATTCTCAAAGACAAAATCTTTGAATCAAAGCATTTGGGCAGTGGTAAAGACTTCGACCTTGTGGTTACTAATGCCCAAACTAATGAAGGTTGGTTTTGCTGTCCTGTAGATTCGGCCAATTTAATCTACTTTGTTTGTGGTTCTCATTAGCATTCTGGTTTAAACTGCTCAATTTTTGGCTAATCATGTTTCCTATTATGCTGGTATTGGGTTGCTTCTTTGAAATTCTGGTACTACACTAAATAATGGTTCTTTTCTGCCCTATGATTTCTGCTTCAATATTGTCTAAAATGTTTGCTTTGTACGCTTGGAAAGAAGGAATTAGTATCTCAATGGTGCTTTTGTGTGTATTTGAGTAAGGATTATGTTTAAATCGATCAGTCAATTAGGTGATGACTGACTTTGTACTTCGTAGATAGGGAAATATGTGTTTTTCATTTTGGCACATTTTACTTTGTGACATGATGACTGACTTTGCACTTCGTAGATTGATATGCACGGGCGCTGCTTTACAAAACTTGTCTTATGTTCTTTGTGATTTCAGAGTATCTTGATGAAGCCAAGTTAATCCCAAAAAATACCTCTGTCCTAATTCGTCGGGTTCCTGGACGTCCCCGTTTGCCCATTGTTACTGAGCAAAAGTATTATCTCAAACCTTAGACTCTCAGCCATGTAGTCTAGTTTCTTCAGCATTTCCTGAAATCGTAAAACGCCATCTTTGTAGCTCACATTACGTTCTCTTATTTCCCATGTGTCATGCCTGATTTTGTTTCCTACCTGACTGAGCCCTCTTTTAATGTGAAAATGGTGGATGGGTTGAGCTCTTGGTTACTTTGCAGATCAAGAACCGATAACGAACCTGAAGATACTCAGCCTATAAAGCATGACTACCCTAGTGATTCATCTGCCATGAACGTATGCTCATGTTGGCCTATTTTCATCTGGATTTGGTTGTTGTTGCATGACTTGTTGCAACTGGACTTATTGATAAGATTTATGCATATAATACAGCCTGAGGATGTGGAATGGGATGAATTTGGGACTGATCTTTACTCGATTCCTGAAGCACTTCCAGCTCAATCTAGTAATCTTATTCAAGATGCTCCTGCAGCAACTAATGACGATGAGGAAAGCAAGATTAGGGCTTTAATTGACACTCCAGCTTTGGACTGGAAGCGGTTAGATGGCTTACCTGTTTTTTATTCTCGATATTCTGATGGTGTTATTTTTTTTCACAACAACATCGCCTTAATCCCAAGTTTAATGGTGTTATTTTCTTTTCTTTGGAAAAAATTTCTGAGATCTGTTTTCTCATCCGCAGAAAAGGGCCTGATGGTGTTGGTGCTGGCAGAGGTTTTGGGAGGGGTTTGGCTGGAAGGATGGGTGGGCATGGTCTTGGTTATTCTTTTTTCCGTTTTTCTATATTGCAATTGCTTTATCCGTTTTGGTTCTTTGAGAACATGATCTTTGCCATTTCACATCTCTCGCTTTTGGATTTTCCTTTTGAAGGTTTTTATTAAGATGATTTTATTGTGGTGTAACTTTATACTAAACATCTCTGTTTACTGCTTGAAGGTCGGGTGGCATTGGAGCGTAAGACCCCTCCGCCAGGATATGTTTGCCACCGCTGCAGAATCCCAGGTGAGTGTCCTTATGCTGGTACAGTTTTCTTTACTTCTGCTTTGAAATGAGGGGTCACTTGGGCTGAACTGTTACATGTTTGTATTCTCACCCAAAAGCTTTCATGGCGCAGGACATTTTATTCAGCACTGCCCTACAAATGGTGATCCTAATTATGATATCAAAAGAGTGAAGCCGCCGCCAACTGGGATCCCAAAGTCTATGCTGATGGCAACCCCAGATGGTTCCTATGCATTGCCGAGCGGAGCTGTTGCTGTTTTGAAGCCAAATGAGTAAGGAGAATGATTCATGACTGACACTTGGATTTCATTCTTTCATTTAGATTAAGAGCAAAAGGAGAGGGTCAAATTATTATTTCTTGTTTTTTCACATAGGGATGCGTTTGAGAAGGCAATCGAGGGCTTACCATCCACCCGATCCATTGGAGAACTCCCTCCCGAGCTTCACTGTCCATTATGCAAGGAAGTAATGAAAGATGCGGTGTTGACCAGCAAATGCTGTTTCAAGAGTTTCTGTGATACGTGTAAGTGCTCTTAGAATAATTTACTCCCCTGTCAGAGTTTTATGATTAAGAGCTTTAGGGTAAATGTTGAAATAAATTAGTTCCTTTCCATCTGTTGTAATGTGCATAACCTGCTTGCTGGAATCCAGGCATCAGGAACTATATCATTTCGAAGTCGATGTGTGTATGTGGGGCCACAGATGTTCTTGCTGATGATCTTCTGCCAAATAAGACTCTTCGGGATACAATAAATCGTATACTGGAGTCTGGGACTGACAGTGCCGATAACGCCAGAAGCGCTTTTCAAGTTCAAGGTTTGTTGATGCGAGCTCCTCATATGTGTTCCTGTACATGTTTATAGGAAATATATTGGTTGGTCATGCTTGTTATATGGAGCACAAATGAAATGATACTCGTAGTTAAATAACTTATATTCTGATAATAATCAGATATGGAGTCTGCACGTAATCCACCTCCTAAGTTTCCATCTCCATGCACTTCTGCTGCATCAAAAGAACGAGACCGTGTTTCTACTGGGGTTGAGGAAACAAAAATTGAAGCAGCAGAGAAACAGACAAAGCCTACAAATGCACCTGAGTCTACGAACGACGAAGCTAAATCTGCAAAGAAACTGGATGCATCTCAAGCAGAGTCATTGAGTGTACGGGAGGCAACATCGAGGGGCAGTGCACCGGTCGCTGAGGAAGAAGTACAACAGAAGCTAAATCCTGATGAACAAGGTGAGCTTTATCACTTCGTGCTTTTATGATATTCATCTTGAATAAGGTGGCATATAAAAAACTTTCATCATCACTTTATGAAATTATGATATATGGGAGATATTAATTGCTTCTTTATCACGTTTTCTCCATTGACAGGAAAGAAAAAGAAGAAAAAGAAGGTTCGTGCAGCCACTCCTGGTATGTCAAACCTTGCTCTTAGATCTTCGGGTACATTCTGGCTCGTACAAAAGTGATATGTAGATCCAACCAGGTCTTGAATGTTTGCTAATGTTTTTTCTCGATCATAGGCTTGCAATGGAGTGGTCTCCAAGATCTTTCAGCTGACCACATGATGCCCATGGCACCCTATGCCTTCAACCCCTTGTGGGCCAGTGGGCAACCTGGTGCGGATGTTTTCATGGGTCCTTATCCTGGTCTGATGCCGTACATGGGTTATGGACCTGGCCCCTTGGACATGCCTTTTGGAGGTGTCATTCCTCCTGCTCCAGGCCCCTTTGGTCCACCTGGTCTCATGTTTCCTCCTATTCCACCTCATAGGTACTGTCAGTATCAAATGCTCATAGTGGTGCAACTTTCTGTCTGCAAAAATCTAATCATTGGTGACGGTTCTCTATATTTTTCAGGGATCTTGCTGAGTTGGGAAGGGGTATGATGAATATGCCACCTCCGGTCATGAGCCGAGAGGAATTTGAAGCCCGGAAGGCTAATTTGAGGAGAAAGCGTGAGATGGAGAGACGGGGTGAGAGGTTAGTGTTATAACGTTTCTACCATCCTGTGTGTCGTGATGTCGAAAGGCCTTGGGTGGAAAAAGTCCTTTTAGGCCACACCAAGTGATAACAACTTCAACTTGATTGTTTATGCGATTGATGTGGAAGAGGTTTTTTCTGTGGATCTTCGAAACTGGGATTGACTGCGTCTAAAGCATTAGGAAGGCCTGTGTGTCGTGATGTCGAAAGGCCTTGGGTGGAAAAAGTCCTTTTAGGCCACACCAAGTGATAACAACTTCAACTTGATTGTTTACGCGATTGATGTGGAAGAGGTTTTTTCTGTGGATCTTCGAAACCGGGATTGACTGCGTCTAAAGCATTAGGTGTATGATTTGATACCCATGGAGTACTTTTTTTTAAAAATTTCACTGGCCACATTTGACAGCTGGAAATCCAACATTTATATGGTAAAAGGGCGGTTTTGTAGGGATAGTCCTCTAGATTTACATAATCTATATTGAGAAACCAGGTGGGTAATCCTCTGACAGTATGTTGAATTGTTGATAAGTGTCCCACATCGGAGAAAGAGAGGGATTTGAGGCCAAGATATAAGGAGAGTCAAACCTCCACTCTTATGTTAGATTTTGTGGTGGAGTTAGGGCCTAAACCTTATTATATGTATGGGTTACCACCGAGCTCTCGTGAAGCTTTGCTGAGGTGGGGGTTGTTTCTGATGTTGAATACGTCAGGGGACTTTCAAGAGATGGAGGACATCCGAGGGAGGCGTGTGTCAATTCTGAGGGCCCGTCGTCCATGAGATCCAAATCCGTAACCGTAAGTGTCCATGTTTTACTAAAGCTGCAGATGATAGGTATGACCGCTTTGTTTGATGTGTTTTCTTATGGGGGGTGTGTAGAAAAGGGCTCAGCGTTCATCAAGTGGAGACCACCACCACCACCAGCATGGGACGGAGAGATCATCGGCTGAACGTTCACCAAAACCACCTTCCAAGAGGAAGTCTGAACACCGGCACCATCACTATGATTCTGACCACCAGCGCGAACCGGAACGAACCAAGTCTCGTGATCACAAACGTCCTCGTGAGCATGAACGTGAAAAATCTCGTGACCGTGACCGTCATCATCGATCGTCGGCGGAGACCACAACAGCAGGCGGGAAGAAGCAGAAAAACAGTGTGTTCTCGCGCATAAGCTTCCCATATGGGGAGAAGCCCCCCAAGGTTACTCCTGAGGCGGCGAGTGATGGGGAGGATGAGGACGAGGATAGGCATTTCAAGAGGAGGCCTTCGAGGTACAACCCCTTGTAAATCCGACCATGTTCCATGAATCATCATCATCATCCCCCAATACTTCCATCTCTGTAAAAAAGTATATGTTATACTCTGTTCCATTCCTCTCTCTCCTCTCATCATGCTTTATCGCCCGTTTATGCATTTATATTTATTTTTCTATAATGATAATCCCAAGGGAGAAGTTAAATTTCTATTACCCATCTCGAAATTCTGTCGTATATTGTTGTCTCCCTCTCTTAAGATCTTCCAACGGAGCAAGCGTTTCCTTATATTTTCCCCCCTATCCTACATACGTTACGTATGATTCACTTTAGTTTTGAGTCTATAATTTCTAAATTAATAGAAAATATTAATATAACAAAATCTAAAATATCAACGCATCCTAATAGGTTTGGCAAACCGGAAAAAGGTTTAGGCCCAGACTATGCAATTTGGCATATACTATTTAAATGGGCCTCGGCCCAACCATACAACGATCTCGTCGGGGCTTGTGATTTCACAGCTCTAACTCTTGTCTCCTTTATAACCCAGAAACCCTAGCCCCCCACTCGAAGGAAAACCCTAGTTCCGGCTGCTCTTTGGAACTTCGCGAAATGGGTAATTGGCGTCTTTTTCTTTTTTCCTGTCCAGATTTCCTTGAAACTCTATACGGTTTCTGCGTTTCGTATATGTTGTTGGGATTGTCTAATGTTTTTCTCTTTGCTGATCGTTTTGAGAAACTGGTGGTTTTGATGAAATCTAGGGGCGTACAAGTACGTGTCGGAGCTATGGAGGAAGAAGCAGTCCGATGTTATGAGGTTTCTGCAGCGGGTGAGGTGCTGGGAGTACCGACAGCAGCCCTCCATTGTCCGTGTCACCAGACCTACGCGTCCTGACAAGGCTCGTCGCCTGGGCTACAAGGCCAAGCAGGTTAGTATTAATGTCCTGCTCCTTTCAATTTGTTACCGTATCTCGTGGAATCCGATGGATACTGATATTTCGTTGAATAAGTAATTGAATTTGAGTACTCATGAAAATTTCTCATGAACCCTATGGTGATTCCGTCAGCCTCAGCATATGAACGTATCGTTACTGGGTTTGAATTGATTTGTCATTGTTCTGAGGTTTTAATTGGGTATATTGAAGAGGTGTACTGTTTATGGTATGAAGCGTGACAATTGATCCTCATAGAAATTGAGATTTATCTTTAGCCTTGCTTTGCATTCTACGTATGCTCTTCGTTTATTGTTATGAAATGTGATTTTGCATTGTTTTATTGAGACCAATATGTGGAAATTACAGATGTAGTCATCCCCGCTGGTTATGTGGTTTCTTGAAACACATCTTCTTCACAGGAAGTGTGTTCATGATCGAATGCTTCCCATGACCAGCTACATGAACTAGCCAGAATGATCATTTGACTTGGCTAGATTCTCTCTCTGTCTGAATCTAGCTCTTATTCCGACTGGCATAACTTATGTTTCTTTTTTTGCGTGTTATAACTTTATATGTTTTTACTTCTTAGGGGTTTGTGGTGTACCGGATTCGTGTCAAAAGAGGTGGAAGGAAGAGGCCAGTGCCAAAGGGTATAGTGTATGGTAAGCCCACGAACCAGGGTGTAACCCAACTGAAGTTCCAGAGGAGCAAGAGGTCAGTTGCTGAGGAGCGTGCTGGCCGGAAGTTGGGTGGTCTTAGAGTCCTCAATTCCTACTGGATCAACGAGGATTCGACTTACAAGTACTACGAGGTTATATTGGTGGATGTGGCTCACAAGGCGGTGAGGAATGACCCGAGGATGAACTGGATATGCAACCCTGTTCACAAACACCGTGAGCTCCGTGGTCTTACATCGGAGGGGAAGAAGAACAGAGGTCTCCGTGGAAAGGGACATCTCTACCACAAGAACCGCCCTTCTCGCAGGGCTACCTGGAAGCGAAACAATTCCCTCTCCCTCCGCCGTTACCGTTGAGGCTCTTGACATTCTTCTCCTTTTCTTTTATATGCCAATGTTGTCTTTCCATGAACCGACTTTTTTTGACATTGTGTTTGTTTTTGACATTCTAGTATCAATTCTTCCTTTCTCTGCTCAAGTTTGAAATATACGTATCAATTTGTTATTATATTTGATTTGGTTCAGTATAATATTAAAAAATCACATCACCAATGTAATTCATACACACGTTCACAAATATACGTACACAGACATATATGTACATATATATACATATATTTGCACATGCTTAGACATTAGGGTTAGATATATGTGATTTTAGAGATATTCGTCTTTGTTTTTGTGGATGTCTCATTCTAGGGGTGGGCGTTTTAACCCGTAACCCGGGGTTTAGAGGTACCCGGCTTAACAAGTACCCGAATAAAGGATACCCGAATATTAACGATAACGAGATCGAGTATTAATAAAGTCAAATTTTTGACCCGCGAGTCCGAGTGGGGGTTCAATTATTTTACAAGGGGTACCCGGGGTACCCGATATATTTGTTAAAAATCTAAAATATACTTTATATTTATAATATTTTTGTCTAAATTATTCTTATTATTTATTAAAATACTTTTATTTTAGTTCATTTTTTATCTTCTAAACCTTTCTATACAAAAATTCTAATATTCCAAATCTTATTCTATGCAACCGAATCAACCATTATTTTTCTCTCAAAATTTTACTCATCTCTCTTTTTCGTAAACTTTTTTTCTCTTTATACTTTGACATATCTCATTTGTACTTTGTATATCTATCATTTCATAGTTCAAAATTTTATAAGTCGTATAGATCCGGGTACCCGCGAGTACAAGATCGAGAATCTCATTCCGAGCTACAAGTACCCGGATTTTATGAAGCCAAGAATGAGATAATGTTTTTGTAAAACCCGTAATGATGAAGACGAGACGGGGTTTTCTAAAAATTGGGGGTACCCGACCCGTGCCCACCCCTATCTCATTCTCTATTTCATTAACACCGGGTATCCATCGATCGGATACCCGTGATTAAGAGATGAGTAACCGCACACACCCGTAGCTGTAAAATAAACATTTTAAAATTAATTTAAACCAAATATTTAGTAAAAACATATTTAATTCAAAATATGTTTAAAATATAGAAAATTATAAATTTTTGAATATATATAGATTTATAGAAGTTTTTTAAATATATATGTTAATTTTTAAAAGTTAAAATCTAATATTTAAATAAATAATTTAAGAAAATATAGGGTTATTTTGGTTATTTTATATTTTACGGGTATCCGTGGATACTCGTCTTGAGAAAATGAAATTTGTACCCGTTTTCGTCTTCATCTTACTGCCTCATTTTCATCTTCATTCAGAGTCGAATACTCATTTTTCGAGTACTCGTGAGACCGGATATCCGCGGATAATGGGTTTAAATACCCAGTTCTATTATATATATACATACCATTATACATATATAATAGTATGCATATGTGTGTATATATATATATATTCAAAATTTGTTGTAGTTTTTTATTAATTTAAACCAAAATATGTAGAAAAAAAATACATGATGGTGATGTGGATAGACAGTGTTAGGATTTGCAAAATGTATATTTTTTTTTACAAATTGATATATATATATATATATATATATATTCCAAATTTAAAATTAAAAGTTGTTTTATCCCTAAACATATAGACTATGAATACAAATTAAAGACGTTGAAACTATGTTCGATCGTAACTTTGTAGTAAAAATATTTGTACTCTAGAACAAATGTCGATCATAACTTTTCGATAGATTTTATCCCAAAAAAAATCGATGGAGTTTCCAGACGAAATGTTAGATATCCGGATTTTTATTAAAGAAAATAAAATTTGAAATGTCAGTACTTGATTTGGACCGTGAGCCAATATTTATTTCATAGTAATGATAAAAATTTCAGGAAAATTTAAGAACAATGGAATATACGACGAAAAAAATAGTATGGCGAAGACAAGGTGGAAAAGTGAAAAAAATTGGCCAGAGAAACGTTAATGATTTTGAAAAATATTGTAAAGGCACCCACGCGCCGAATTTTGTAAATAGCTAAATTACGCTGAAATACCTGGACTATAACCCGCGGAAAATGGGAGCGTGTCGAATACGCGTGGGTCATGCGCTTGGGTGCTTTTTCGAAAACAATACATCTACAAGTAAAACGACATACATTTCCCTAGTCTACACTGGAATCGGTTGAACAGCATGATTTTCCAAAGTAGTAGAAACGACACACAGTGGACCTCTGTATGAGTTAAACAACACGCGTTTCCAGCATATGCAAAACGACATACAGTCTATCTCTTTACACATTAAACAACATGTAGTCGAGTACTAAAAACCGAGTCCACAGTGTTAAGAATTTAATTTCAGTACTATATGCATAATCCGGTTACCGTTTTAAGAAATTGATTTTAATAGAATTTTTATTCCTTTTATAGTTCGGCTTTTTTTGAAACGAACTAAAATATAAAAAACGAAAACTCAATTTTCTCTGAGGCAAGTATTTATTTTACAGAGATGAAAAATTATAGTAAAAAAGTTGAGAACAATGGAATATGCGAGGAAAGAAAAAATATGGCGATGAAAATGCGGAAAATGAATGAATTTGAAAAAGAAAACGTAAATGTCTCTGGAAAAAATGTGAAGTCCTCCCTCACGCGCCCAAATTTCAATAGAGGAACATTTTCATCGAAATCAGTGGATTATTTTTGTCCACAGAAAATGGTAGCGTGTACAATACGCGCGAGTCATGAGCGTGGACGTTGGGCCCATGAGAGATGGAGTTTATGACATACTTTAAAGACAGCAAGTAGTCAGCTACTTCGTGAGCTAAACAGCATGCACTCCGAAAACAATAAAACATCGCACAGTCGACATCTGAGCGAGCGAAACGACATACATTTCCAGCTAAAAAAATAGCAAGTAGTCTCCGATGGAATCAGTCGAACAACACGCTTTTCAGGCGTAAGAAAAAACAACACACAGTATACCGCTGTATGAGTTAAACAACATGCAGTTCTAACAAAATGCAAAACAACACGCAGTCGATCTTTGTACATGTTAAACAACATGTATTCGGTCATTATCAACACGCAGTCGACATCTGAGCGAGCGAAACGACATACATTTCCAGCTAAAAAAATAGCAAGTAGTCTCCGATGGAATCAGTCGAACAACACGCTTTTCAAGCGTAAGAAAAAACAACACACAGTATACCGCTGTATGAGTTAAACAACATGCAGTTCTAACAAAATGCAAAACAACACGCAGTCGATCTTTGTACATGTTAAACAACATGTATTCGGTCATTATCAACACGCAGTCGACATCTGAGCGAGCGAAACGACATACATTTCCAGCTAAAAAAATAGCAAGTAGTCTCCGATGGAATCAGTCGAACAACACGCTTTTCAAGCGTAAGAAAAAACAACACACAGTATACCGCTGTATGAGTTAAACAACATGCAGTTCTAACAAAATGCAAAACAACACGCAGTCGATCTTTGTACATGTTAAACAACATGTATTCGGTCATAATATATAATCGAAGCGGAAAAGAACGAGAGAACTAAGAAAAAGTATTCACATGTGGTTTCGTGAATCTGAAGGAGATCCCCCGGTTCACATTCATCTATCATCTTCTTCCCAACTGAAACCTCTTTCTATATCAAAACTTTGTTCCTGAGAAGGAATGATCAGTGTTAGCTCCAGAATTACTTTTCACCCTTTTATACTCCCTTCATGTTCTAGAATCTTATCCCGGGAATCTAAAGGACCAGTAAGACACTACGCTCAGTTTTCGGAAAATTGTGACACTACAATCACAGACAAATTTCTATCCTTAGATCTATTTTTCAGTTTTCTGGAAATGGGTCATCTAGCGTAGTGGTAGCCGCCTGAGACAAACCCTAGCGTGATCCAAGATCCTGAATCAGACGAGAAAAAGGAAAAATAAAAAGAGAGGAGAAAATGAAAAAGCACACCTACGTCTGTTTAGAGTAAGAAGAGGAGAGGGGACCGCGCTGGTTACGAAACATCATGTAGCCGACGGGCAACACGACGCCGATCATCATCACCACCGCTCCGATCAAATACCGCCACGGACTCGGCGGCTCCACTTCCACCACCGTGACGAGCTGCAAAATCGCCGGAAAAAACTCTGAATCAGAGAAATGAACAAAAACAACGGCGAACTCAACGGAGGAGGAGAGAGAAAAGCAACAAGATTTTAGAGATCCAGAATCCGACATGGCGAGAGAGAAACTCACTGGCATTATCATCCGACACAAGAATAAGCGTTCGCCGGAGAAGGGAAATCAAGCTTCGTAGAGAAGGGATCTGGACCTCTCTCCGCTCCGGTGAGATTCGTCAGGTCCCTTCTCTTCTGCTGTTTCGTTTCCCTTTCAAATGAATCTAATGGGTCTCAAGCCCAAACAAGGCCCGGCTCGGTTTTATTAGATATTTATTTAGAAGAGAAAAAAAACTTCAAAGCCGTCAAAATGGACGTTGAGGTATAAATACATACACAGAATAATCGTTGCCTATTTAGACATCGCCTATATTTCCACACATTTTAAAGCATGATACTTTTCAGCATACAGTTCATATGAAACTTGCGCCTCAAGCAACCGATTATCATTTATATTTTCCTTGCAGAGCACGTTCTTCCCAAGATGTTTCTTTTATCCTATATAAAGAGGTTCTGATGTAATGAGCATTGTCTCACCCACAAAATCCAGTTTCCAGAGTGTTTGATCAAAACATATCGTAGGGTCGGCATTTTTCAACTATTTTCCCTAAGCAGAGATTTCTGTTCTTCTTTGACAATGGACAGGAATGATTTGAAGGCATGGATTTCGGAGAAGATGATAAGCCTACTAGGTTTTCCCCAACCTATCTTTACCAACTCTCTCATTCAAACTGCCGAAAGATCAAAATCGCCAGCTGAGATCCTTCATCAGTTGGCGAAATACGGGTTTTCTTCGTCGAATGAGACTAGAGAATTCGCGGAAGAGCTATATGCCAGAGTTCCCCGACCGACAGCCGGCGAGAGAATTTCCGAATCTGGAAGGCATGATGAAAAGGGCAAGAGAAGTGGGCCGTCGGAAGAGGATGATAGGGAAGTTGAGAGATGGGTTTCTCAACACGAAGACAGGTGGAATGGTAGAGACAACGCTGCATCATGTTCTCCAGATATGAAGGCACTAAGAGAAGAATATTTCAAGAAATCGGAGGAGGAGCTGACTGATGGGATGGAAGATGAACTGATCAAGGCAGTTGAACATCATCGGGTTCTCGTCATTGAAGGGGAAACCAAACAGATACCACAGTACCTTCACAAAGCCGGCTACACAAGTCGTGGAAAGAAGATCGGCTGTACAAAGCCTCGTAGAGTTGCGGCCATGAGCATTGCTGCCAGTGTTGCTCGAGAGCTCGGTGTCACACTCGGACATGAGGTCGGTTACTCCATCAGATTCAAGGATTGCACTTCGGAAAAGACGCTTCTCAAGTACATGACTGATGGAGTGCTGCTGCGGGAGCTACTCGTTGAGCCAGATCTCGGCAGCTACACCGTCATTATGGTGGATGAAGCGCACGAAAGAAGTATATCTACCGACATTCTGCTCGGACTCCTCAAGGATTTGGTACGTTCTCGACCAGATCTTAGGTTGATAATTTCGACTGTGACCCTGCAAGCAGAGAAATTCTCTGATTATTTTGGTTCCGCCCCTGTTTTCAAGATGCCGGGGCATAAATATCCTGTTCAGATGCTCTACCACAGAATGCCAGGACCTGATTACTTGGAATCAGCTATATCCAAAGTGCTTCAGATCTGTGCCACTGAGCCACTTGGAGATATTCTGGTTTTCCTCACGGATCAAGAAGATATCGAAACCGCAGAACAAATTCTGAAGAAGAGGATAGAAGGTTTGAGTACAAAGATCTTGGAACTGATTATATGCCCGCTAGACTCGAACCTTCCAACTGATGTCCAGGCAAAAGCATTTGAACCAACTCCTAAAGGATCACGGAAAATTGTCCTGGCAACGGATATAGCAGAAACATCAGAAACCGTAGACGGGATCAAGCATGTCGTTGATCCAGGATATTGCAAGCTTAATTCATACAACCCAACCACTGGTGTAGAGTCACTGCTTTTGACTCCTATCTCCAAAGTTTTAGCAAATCTACGGGCTGATCAGTCTGGAAGGACATGTCCAGGAAAATGTTTCCGATTGTACGACTACAATGACCTGAAGGACAACACAGTGCCGGAAATACAAAGGGCAGATCTTGCTGGTGTCGTACTTGCTTTGAAAAGCCTTGGAATTCAAGATCTTTTCGATTTTGATTTCATGGATCCTCCACCTCACCAAGCTCTGTTTAAGGCACTAGAGTTGCTGTATGCTCTGGGTGCTTTGGATGAAGATGGTGAGATGACTGAGGTCGGCCAAAGGATGGTAGAATTTCCTGTCGATCCAATGCTATCGAAAATGATTGTTGCTTCAGACAAATACAAGTGCTCAGAAGAGATTACCTCAATAGCAGCGATGCTGTCCCTTGGGGATTCCATCTTTCATCGGCCTAAGCACAAGCAAGTCCAGGCCGACAATGCAAGGATGAGTTTCCACACTGGGAATGTCGGTGACCACATTGCCTTGCTAAGGATATATAGTTCTTGGAAGGAGACAAATTACAGCACTCAGTGGTGCTACGATAACTACATTCAGGTCCAGAGCATGAAAAGAGCTAGAGACATATGCAAACAGCTGGAGGGACTTCTTAGGAGGGTCGGAATAGAACTTAGCTCCAACCCAAACGATTTAGATGCAATAAGAAAGGCGATCCTTGCGGGATTCTTCTCGCATTCTGCCAAGTTAGAGAACGATGGAACATATAGAAGAGTGGAAAATTCCCACACAGTGTCCATACATCCTAGTTCAGGGCTATTAGAGGTGGCACCGAGGTGGGTCGTATGTCATGAACTAGTTCTCACAACCAAGGAATATATGCACCAGATAACGGAGTTCGAACCTAAGTGGCTGGTTGAAGTAGCTCCTCCTCGCTACCATGAGAGTAAGGATGTCGAAGATGAAGGGTCTAAAGGGGTTGGACGAGCTCCAATGTAGGAACTCAAGGTGGAGGATCAAGCACAAAAGTAATTCTTGTTGGTCCGAGAGTTACTTCCTCATGACGAATGTATGCAATAAAGTTCATAATGTTTCTGAAATTACTATGTCTACTCTTGTTCGAATTTCTTTTTCCCTTCAGAAAGAAATTACTGATTCAGTTACATTTTTTTTTTCTGCAGTTTCTATCATCATGCGATTCTGAGAGGTCTGATCAAACCCCACAGAGAAACTAGACCAATGATACGAACTATGATTTCTACTATGCAATAGTTTAGCCTAAGACTAGCCTTAAGATGTTCCAAAGCTGTGTGATATCTTCTATTTGATCAGATTGAAAAGAAAAAGGAGAAAGAAAGGAGGCGCACCTATGCCTATCCGGAGAGTGAAACCTCAAGCGGGCGACATGCTTGTTGCAGAACATCATGTAACCGGCAAGCCAAACAACACCGATCCGCCATCACCGCTCTAATGAAGTATCTGAGCCACAGAGAAAAATCCAACACTTTAGAAAGCTCAAGTTGCGTTTTCATCCCACAAATGCAGGTTTTCTTCTCATCAATACTTAATTCAGCTCTTTAGCTTATTTGATGTTCCATCAACAACGAACAAAGGATCTAACCACACATAACGTGTTCTCAGTTTTCCGGAGATTCAAAATTATAAATGGAGAAAGAAACTCGCTGGCAATGCCGTTGGAGAAGACGATTCACTGGAGACGACAGTCGGTAGACTACAAGCCTTCTCACCGGTCGGATTATCCACGATGTCAGATGACTCAGATCTCGATAACTTACAGGCGCGGAGTGCTTATACCCTGAAACCTGGCTCCAAATAACTCGTTCATTTAAAAGTCTTATGATGTATATTTATATACGTAAGCGCAAAAGAATTGAGAACCTGAACCCAAAACCTTCATTTCATACTTGCATAACTCACAAAAATTTCAACCTTGACATACAAATATACAAGTACTTACATTTATATATTATGCATTAAACAGTATTCTCCAGTGTGATAATTCCCACGTAACATATACATAGATAAACAAACATGCTCAACAACTTAACATAGCACACATCCTATGTGTCATCGTCACCAACGCTTAGGGTTTCCAGAGAAGTTTCCATAACCTCGAGGGGGTTTACACGACAAAGAAGATCCCGAACTTCGTCCACCCATCTCTGCTTATCGGCCTTACTCTTGCACTTGAACTTTATCAGACCCTTTGCTGTATTCATCCCAAAATAGAGCTCTTCTTCTGAGTTTTCCTTGTCTTTTCTGGTCGGCAAAGCAGAAACCGTGTCGCAGACTCCATTAACAATGCCTGTCAGTTTAACCCCCAACTTTATCAGGTTCTGGTTCCTCTTTGAGGTTTTACATCATTCATGACAGAGCCCACATATGGATGAAGAACCATGACCGTGTAAAGAAATGATAATGTATACCTTTGCTTTTCGTGGAGAAGGCCCCTCCAACATGTTTGCTTCTTATTTCAACTATGACCTGCAAAACAAAACCTGACAAAGGTTCAGTTCGGCGATTCAAAAAGCAGACCGTTGTGTTAACTTCCATAAGAATTTAGATGTGTAACCTGAGATTTCTTGTTGATGTAAACTGATACATGTTTCATCCGTAGAACTCCTGCAAGATCCAGAACCATTCATCAATCCCGAGATCATCCATACAACTTCTTCTTTATTTACATACAAAAGCCTAATATGCTCTTTCTCGAAATAGACTCAGATGACTCACAGCAATGCGGGAAAAGAAACAGCTAAACAATATTTATCCTCTCCAAAGAGATTACCAGTTTGTGTGCAAAGCATTAACTCCCCACTGTGAGCAGAGTTTGATTCATCAACTTTAGGTGCAGGAATCTGTTCTTCGGTTCTGAGGGAGAGATCCAGCTCAGAAGAACAATCGTGAATCTCTGGTAAAGCCCTATCGCAAGGGCTGATAGCTGCATTGTTTTTCGCTTCTTTCGGTAACCTCGCCCTCAGAGCTGCTTCTCCTCTCAGAGCTGAAAAGCATATGGAAGAACAAAATCTTTGAAACCCATGAATTATAATTCCCCTGCAGGATACTAAGTAATTCCCACAACCCTATTTTATCTAACAACACAAACGAAATTGATCAGCACAATCTGCATGGGAGCCATTTTATGTCTGATTCTTTTTATTAGTTTCAGTTTTCGTCTCATTGATCTTAGCCTCTATATTTCTAGATTCCGATAGTACATACGGTAGAGAATCTAAAATTATAGCGATCAAAAGTCATCCGCCAAATAGAATTTGGTTTTCTTCCCGTGACATATAATGAGCATCAAACAACGATCTCACCCATTAAAAAAATGGTACACATTAGAGCTGAATGACTGGAGAAAATTAAGGAAACATTTGTTGATAAAACGAAAATAAGAACTGAGAATAGAAAATGCCTTGTACCTGTCGCGGCTGCGGCGGTGAGAGTCAAGAGATCCCCCGGTCCATGAACGTCGACGGCGGATCGGACGGCGGAGATGACGCGATCATGAGTGGAGCCCGAGAGTTCCGCTAATTCAACGCAGTGCGAAGCTAACAACTCCGTCGCCGAAGCCATGGCTGAGCCCATCTTGGATCCCGAGTCGCCACCGCTGCCGTCGTGGTTGCCAGAGGCGGCCACGGCGGC
>NW_010965451.1:1778597-1788569 GCF_000463585.1 Tarenaya hassleriana
GGCGGGCAGCGGCGGCAATCGCCGTTGCCAGAGCCGCGACGGAGACGGCGGAATGAAGGCGGGCATTCTCCAAGCGCGCTCTGTCTCTCTTCCTCACGGCGGATCCGGCGCCGACGATTAATTCCCGGTGGTGAAACCATTTCCCGATCGACCCGGCCCTCCGCGCGTGAACCACGCCCGCGAGCTTTTCCGTCTGGTGATAGAAAGGACGCAAACAGCGAAAATTTGATGGGCTTTTCACAAATTGGTGTTGATTTGGGCCGAGGAAAGTGGTGTCAAAGGCCCGTGTTACACACCAAATTTTCTCCGACTACCAATTAAATTTCGCTCGTACAACAAAATATTTGACGTGTTTATATGATAAATATATAATTGAATAGAACAAAATAAAAACATGGTATTCTTAAATAAGCCAATAAATTGTCTGAGATTTGATAGAATACCAACTCAATCCTTCCTCATAGTATCAAGTTTAGCGTATATAGCACTTGTAGCGATCGAGAGACTTGCACTGGAAAGGGATAAGAGAGAGAAGAGAGCTTACGAGCTGCGGCGGCGGCGGCGGCGGAGGAGGAAGAAGGGGGGAAGTGTCGGCGGAGGCAGTAGGAGAACTAGGGTTTTGGTGGAGAAGAAGAGAGAGCTTAGTATTATTGTTATTATTAGTAGGTTTGTGAGACAAAGCTCTGGAGATCTCAGAGGCGGAAATGCTCCAGGACCTGCACAGAAACTCCATCGGCACTCTCGGAGTTTCCGGCTGAGGGATCGGAGAAAACGCCGAAGATTCCGACGCCGGAGAAGCGATGCTTCTTCTCGCTATTTGCTCTTCGCCTTCTGTTTCTTCTTCCTCTTCTGATACTTCGTACGGAATCGGACCTAACAGCGTACGGCTTTGATGATCCATTTCAGATCGATCTTCTTTGTTTTTTTCTTTAGTTAAGCTGTGTTGGGAAAAAGAATGATATGGGCACAGATTATATAAACTGCACAGGCGACGGATGTGCATGCATGAGAGTGCGTGTACGTGTGCGTGGGTGGATTTATATACACATAGATATCATCATATCAATGTGTGTGTATGTATATAGATATAGAGAGAGAGAGAGGGCTACAGGACAAGAGGTTTGACAAGACAAACTTTTTGCGGTAATACATATGTCATGGATCTCATGGTGGATATAGAGACGTCTCTTTATTTAATTGTATAGTATATATCAAAATAAATAATGAATAAATAAACATGGGATTAAAGCTATGATGATATATCAGAAAGATTACGAATTGAATTTCAATCAAATCGACAAGACTAGCTTATGGAATGTTCATATTGGATAATCATAAAAAAAAAAGAAAAGATGATACTGTTCTAAACAGTGTAGAGTATGATCTATTTTAACTAATTGAAACTATGGACATTGATAATGCAATCATAGAACTAACTTTTCTTGCTTTGTTAATACGAAAAGATTCTCAATATATATATATTGCTTTCATGACTACGACTTTGTATTCAACTATGGTTCGAAATTTCTTTTTATATAATAACATCGTTATATATGTTGCGAAATTACATTTAAATTGTGGCCACACACCTATTCATTTTCCGTGTGCCATTTTTACAGTTTGGTCATGTCCTTTCTTTTTCATTTATGATTGGAATTTTTTAAGGACAACTATGTTTGGAACCTTTGTCCAACTAAATATAGCATGGGTCTGTACTCTGTGTGTGTGTGTGTATATATATATAATTGGATTTCCTTTTAAATTAAATATCTACGTGATTAATTGTATTTTTATAATAGAACTTTAAAAAATATACCGCATAGTAAAAAATTAGTTTAGGTATGACAAAAATTTTAGAAATAAAGAAAATATTTTAATTGGAGAAAACATTTAAAAAACTTTTTAAATGGTTGAAAATGTACACAAAAACTCTTGTTGAAATGTTTTCAAGCTAAGACTGACATTTCCAATAAAAGAGTACCCAACAGTTGTGACGTCAACTATTTATATTCTAAACATTTTAACGTATAATTCTGAAACTATATATATATATATAACTATTTATAAGCACTATATATATATGTGTGTGTATATATATATATGTATGTTAAAGAATGAATGTAGTATGCAGTGGAATTTATTTAAAAACATCATCCATCACTGTAGAATCGGAAGAAATAATGTGAGAGACACTGTTTGTGTGGTCCCACCAACGTTTTCGTTGCTTTTGTTTTTTCTATAGTCAACTACAGAAGAGCTTTAAGCCCACACACAACTGTGACCAATAACGTTACATGCCATTGCCCCATATATATATATTATATATATACACTGTTTCGATTTATATATACAAAAAAAGTCACATGCAAACACTTTAAACGTGATGATGGAAAGATCTTTTTTACGTCGAGCAATCTGCACATATTTGGTCATTGTATAACAATAGTATATACGTATAAAAATACGGAATCGAGTGGAGGCCACCTTAATTTGGTGTGGACAGAAAAAGGGCAATCATGGACACCGAAAAAGATTTTTTTTTTTTTGAAAAAAAGAGAGAGGGAAGGGAGGAAGGGAGGTGGTGGGTGCAATGTCACATTCACACCTCACATCGATTGGGTGAATGATATTAGATGTAAACGCGACGTTATTAAATGAAGTCCCACAAAAAAATGATGGTAGCATTATTAGCTAGCTGTACCTCACGCGACATCATCACCTGATTTCAATGTGTCACTCACACCCACACACCGACTCTTGATTATCCCTTTGTTTTTTTTATCCCCGTTAATTAATGTATCATATCCATAACCCCCCTTCTTGTCTCTCTTGTTTTTAATTATGCCTTCTTTCCCATTTGTATGCAATATTGCCACCGTTTGTTTCTTCCTCCAACGATTTGTCATCTCTGCTTTTTTATATATATATATTTGTATAACAGTAACGAACATTCCGTTTTTTTTTTTTAAAAAAAAGGAATCATATGCTAGACGCAAGAAAGGAGGTGAAGACGGAAAAATCCACATCAAAACAAAACTGTGTATATCTGTTTCCTCTTTAGAGATGAGATGAGAAGACATCAAATAAATAAGACAGACATAATTGATAAAAGACAAATATGCCCCTCACAAATGTCTGTGAAGCTCTGACTCGGCTGTTCTCTCGCGTCCTGCCTAAAAGTCCCCCGCCTACTCGTATTTGCCCCTCTCTCTCTCTCTCTCTGTAAGACAATACAAGTTCTTTTTAGCTTTGGAAGAAAAGATATCAAAGCTCGTCATGTGTCTCAGGCTGCGATTGTGTGTCTTCGTTAGCCGATTCGTCGGTTTCCTCATCAATGTGGTCGGAGGAAGTCGAGTTTGAGTCGACGGCGCCGCCTTTAAGCTCTTCCTCCTCGGCGGTTGCGTTCTCCGTCTTGGCTGGTTTCTCGATCTTTGGCTTCGGCTTTGGGATCCGATTGACCTTTGCCACCTATTCATGATATATGATTAGATACAAAAGTATAGAAATAAAACCCTGTGAACTGAAGCTTCCTCGCTATCACGATTTGTGTGGATACAATATCACCTTGTCTTGTAGACCGAATACTTTGGCATACACCTCGTCTGAGGTGAACACTGGGTTGCTATACAAAGGGGCCCTGTAGGAATTGTCGCATTTAGGAACAAACACAGTCAGCATCAGAACGTCTTTTTGAGCCAAGAGGAGTGGAAGAAGCAGAAACTCACTTGTGCTGCTCAGCTTCTTTCTCACCCAACCAGCTCTTTACTCTTTCTGCTTCCTTTGAGACCTGAAAAGAAAAAAAAACAACTGTTATTGATAAGAACATAGACATCTTTCATTTTTTTTCCCAATAGACGGTGGAGGAAAAACCACCTCCTCGATTCTTTCTTTTGGAAGCCAAGTTTTGTCTGTTTCCCAACCTTGTATGATCTGTGCAATGTTGACCAGAAAACAATAAATAAATGAAAAAGGCACATTAAGTTACTCGATAGTTTTGTCTTCAACAGACATGAATGAAAAACCGTATATATCTGTCCAAGGAATTCCAATGGATTGGTTTAATGGTGAAAAAAATAGATGCGGTGCCTGAAAAACACCAAGAATAGATTTCCAAAACTCTTAGGTCGCTATGGTACTAACTGCATCTACAACTAGTTGACATTTGCTCTATTTTCTAGCCCCTGAAATACCCCCGCGCAAGGCATGACAAGGATTACAAATTACAATATTCTTTTTTTACATGCTTCTTCTAGCATGTGTTGACCATAAAAAGACTACATCGGGCAGCAGTTGTTCTACAATCTTGAATTCAACCTGAACTGAAAATAGTCCTGTGTCCCGCTGTGCCTAGGAAGGTACCCTAAGTAATCAGCTTCCTAAGATACCTAAGATATCAAACAGATGTTATGTAGTGTACCTCTCGCACTTCAGTTAGGTACTTTCGGGCATATTCAGATGCTACAGGGCGTGCAGTCAGCTCCTCTGACCTGCGCATGTATAGCCAACAAGGCATATCAATATACAGCTAGCTACTACAATTTCTGTGTTTCGCTAAAAAAAGATTTTTTTTTTTTAAGTGAGATCAAGATTCCACCGAAAAGAAAGCAGAGAGCGTACCTGAAGGATATGGGGCTACCGATGGCTTTTAGTGAGTCAAGGCGGTCCTGAAACTCTGTGACATTAGCATCCTCACCATCCATATACAGCCAGTCTTGCACCTGAACCATACACAAACCAAGTGAACGAAATCGTTCAAGCTGCAGAAATTATGTACGCTGAACAGATAAAGACACATACCTCATCAAGCTTCTCGACAAATGACTCGCGTTCTTCTTGGGTAGATATCTTTTCAAACTCTGGTGTTTCAAGCTGTAGGAGGACAATCATCAAGGAGTATAATTAGAAAAGCAAGCAGCCAATCAAGATAACCAAAATACCACTGTTCCAAATATGTGGGAAAATGCCAATAAGGAAATAGCTAATAAGAAAAGGAAGAACGGCTAAGAATGCATCATCAGTCAAGTAAAGTGAAAGGCATGTGAGGAAGCACACCTTCTCTTTAGTAGCATATATATAAGATTCAAGGCTATTTTTTAACTCGGCCGTTCTTCTTCGCTCTGCATCTTTCTTGTCCAAGGCTTCTAATTTTCTTTTAGCTTCAGCAAGAGACTCTTTCGGAAAAGGCATTCCCAGTCCAACAGTCTTCTCAACTACCTAAAAGTAATACATTTGAACGTGATTGGTTAAGAATATTCTAGGAATTCCAGGAATGTAACTAAAGCCAAAGAAAATTATAGTCTGTAAGCTAGAAATACCTTCAGAGGAAGGCGGAATGTCCTCTTTTTCAGTTTTCTTTCTGTGCCAAGGTCAACCACATTTGGTTCTTCTGCAGTTGAATTTGATGCAGTGCTATTTCCAACATCAGCTTGCAAATTTTCTTTACTTTCTTGTGAATTTTCATCAGAAGCAGCTTCAGCTGATGTATTCACCGTTGCTGTGGTTGTCTTATTATCAATGGTCATGTTCTTCTTAGGAACCTCCACCCATTCTGTGATTTCAATAACAGCATCTGCTCGATCCAAACTGAGAATCCCACTTCTACTAAGTGAGAAGTGTAGATTTGCTTTGATAGGGGCTGATAGATTCCGTGACGAATATCTGTCCAAATCAAAAACTTCTATTTGTTACCGCAAGTAATATATTTGAACGCGATTGGTTAAGAGTATTCCAGGAAATGCCAGGAAAGCAACTCAAGCCATTAGAAAATCACAGACTTCAAGCTAGAATATACCTTCAGAGGAACACGGAATGTCCTCTTTTTCAGTTTTCTTTCTGTGCCAAGGTCAACCACATTTGGTTCTTCTGCAGTTGAATTTGATGCAGTGCTATTTCCAACATCAGCTTGCAAATTTTCTTTACTTTCTTGTGAATTTTCATCAGAAGCAGCTTCAGCTGATGTATTCACCGTTGCTGTGGTTGTCTTATTATCAATGGTCATGTTCTTCTTAGGAACCTCCACCCATTCTGTGATTTCAATAACAGCATCTGCTCGATCCAAACTGAGAATCCCACTTCTACTAAGTGAGAAGTGTAGATTTGCTTTGATAGGGGCTGATAGATTCCGTGACGAATATCTGTCCAAATCAAAAACTTCTATTTGTTACCGCATAAAAAAAATTAATACATGGTTCTCTGAAAGTGGCAAGCTAACAGAAGAATAAACTTTGACTTCTTACTTCTCAGTTGTGTCTGCCAAACCAGAAACTGAATACTGTGCAAACACAGGGGAGGTTGTCCCCGGGGGTAAAAGATCCTCGGTCTCATAAGCAAGTGATACATCAAAATCTTTGCTCAGGACAAAGGATCTGAACATCTGCCAGAGAATCAGGGACATACAATAATTACAGGGCAGATATACTCTTACTAAGCTCCAATATTTGAGTGGTCACTGTTGTTATTAGTACCTTGATTGGTAGTTTTTTCATCCGAGGTACGAGCAGCTGCTTGGTACTCTCATCTTTCTGAACATCTTGCCCTTGCAACTCCACCAGAAGACCATAGGGGGAGCCATCAATTATACCTAGTCTACGTTTCATTTTAATTCCATCACTCAAGTTGGCAGCATGTAAAGCCGCACCCAAAACAATAGCCTCATCAGCATCCAGATGTTTGTCCAGCTCTTGCTTTCCGAGAAATTCTTGGAGTTTGCTCTGTCATAATATATATGCATGAGGTGACACAGACTTTTACTGAGATCAGGAAAATAAATCCAAAGATTTTCACAACTTTAGGTGAAAAGCATGCAGAGGTATAATGGCCTAGGATTTACTCATGCAGATCATCCCAATTACTTGACTTACGTCAGATAAAGATAATCAGCCACTACACTTGAATATACCAAATCTTCCATGATAGGAATGACTTAGCAGACATGAACAGAGACAGATACACCTACCTGTAGTTTCGGAACCCTAGTAGCTCCTCCTATTAGTTCCACTGCATATATATCATCAACCTTAAGCTCAGAATATTTGAGCACTTCTCTCAGAGGTGTAAGAGATCTGTCCCACAAATCCTCACAGAGTTCCTCAAATTTCTCACGGGAAATTGTGCTCCTGAAAGAAGATAGAAAATATCACAGCACATCATTTGCATTGCATCGTCTTAACAAATCATGGCATATTTTCGAGCATGTTCCAGAAATGAAGCAGAAAATCCAAGACTAACTCTAGCTCTGACAATGACATTACAGAAAACAGCGAGCTGTATCTCGATCAGCTACATGGTTAACAATCCCACGTGCCAATGAAATCTTGATACGATCCATAGATCCTTTCAACATTTTGCTTGGTCAAGGAAAACTTGGTAACCTTGATATATCAAAGTTATCCTTATCTACAGGAAACAGCACTTTCTACCTGAAGTCACGATCATCATGGAGAGATTCTACAGAAATTGGAGCCATGGAGTTTGCACTCAAAATTTCCTTAGTACGTTTGACTTGTTTCTTTAATTTAGCCATGGCTTTGGGGAACTTTCTCACATCAACTCCATTACCAAGTTGTTTATTAAACTCATCTGCAAAATACTCCACCAAGCGCATCTCCATATTCTGTCCTCCCAGTTCTGAGTCCCATCTGACATCCTTGACCTGCATACATAGTCTTTTATCCATACGTAAAAGAAGCAAAATCATCTGATACCAATTGTAGACGAGGAAACAAAAAACAAAGACAAATATAAACCAAACAATATTTTACAGAAAAAGAAACAGAAACATCAAAAGAATATAAACTTGACAAAACAACCAGCGTATTAAAGAGCATTATGGGAGTCACGGTTAACCTGAAACTGGTTGACAGAAACAGTCTTGCCAAATTCCTTCACATTATATGCTGAGTAATAGACAAGAGCTGCATAGGTACTGCTCGAACCCATATCATAGAATATGACATGCCTTGACCCATTTGAGAAATCCTTGTCAATCCCATACTGTAAAGCAGCGCCAGAATGCTCGTTAATCAGTGTGAGCACGTTAATGCCAGCCAACTGAGCAGCCTGGAGCAAGCCTCTTCTTTCAGCCTGTCCAAAGTATGGCGGAACTGAGATAACCACATCCTTCACCGGGACTTTGGCGTGGAACTCTGCCAGATTCGAGGAGTAACCCAAGATCATAGCCAACAATTCCTCTACCGAATAAATAGTTGAATCATCGTCAACTTTGATACCCACAGCACCTCTCGAATCTTCTACAATGTCAAATGGCAAGTACATCGAATCGAGTTTATCCTTGACATGTTTAAATGATTTCCCCACCATATCCCTCAGTTGGGAATACACTTTATTTGGGTATCGAGCTGTGATTCCTGCAGCTTCTTCACCCAGTAGCCGAGTGCCTGACTGGAATGCCACTAAAGCTGGAGATTTTCTCTTGGACATCTCATTAATGGCTACAGAGATTGGGCTCTGTCCCCGTTTTAGATTGACTACCGCAGCTTTCAGCCATTCTGAACCTAGATCTACGCTCGAAACAGCAGATTCGGACGGGACAGCCAGTAGCCAAAGCAAGGACAAGAACAACGCTAACCTAGACAACATCTTCTCTCTATTTCGACCTCACCCTGAGACGGTAGTGAGACCCCGGTTTCCTCTGCAGAAGGCATAAAAAAAAGCATTACGTCCAAAAACCCCTAGAAACATTTCAAATCCAAACAAAGGAGAAACTACGGTAGATTTTTTTTTTTTTGGTAATAAATCAGACAAAGAAAATCTGTCTGGACTCTGAGAAAGGGCTGATCAGAACTACAGATTCAAAGCGCCGATTTCCGAATAACCGCATACAAAGACACGTAAAGATCAAAGTGATTTTCTAGGCAAACAAACAGGGCATTGGAAGAAAATTCCGATGAGCAAAGAGAAGAGACGCAAGGAGCATACAAGTAAATCTAGGAAGGGTGGAAACGCAATATCTAACTTAAGAGCGAGGGAAGGTCATACCCAGTTGAAGTGCTCCGATCGCGTCCTCCGTCTAACTGATTTCTAGATTCAAATTTTCCGACTGGTTCCCGAGAAACGAAAGACAGGAAAAGGAGAGAGTGTGTATATATACCTGCTAAAGGGAGAAGAGCTGACGTGGAAGCTATTAGAAGAATGGAGCAATGAAAAGAGAGCACGTGTAAGAAATGACACGTGGAGGGATATGAGACGTCTGGCGTCGTTGGTGCTGGTTGCGCTAGTCTCAGATCCTTATAGAACTTTTGAGCAAATGGGCCTCGGAGGGAGAAGAGAATACATATTTCTGATTTTCTGGTACAGTACAGGTAGTATTTTAGAGCCCAAATTTCTGTGTGGGCTTCGTCATTTTAGGCCCATTAACTTTTATGTTGGGGAAAATAAATCAATTTAGTTTCGAGGCTCAGTCAACCTTAGCGGATTTTGGATCTAAATTTTTTTATTCGAAAAAAAATTGAGTTTTGGAATCGGATTCGAATCGGACTTTGGATTCGAGTCAGCTGACCCAAAAACTCGATATTTAAAAAAATAGGAAAAAAGAGAAAAAAAAAATAAGATTTACAAAGAAAATTATGTGGACCGACTCAATCTAACCCAATCCGAATCCGGAATATATAGGATCGGGATTCAGACTTAACTATATAGGTCCAAGAAAATCGGGACGATCCAAACCCGAACCGGAAATATATAGTAGCTTTGCATGTATTCATATTGCCAGGTTCCTCGCATCCCAAACCAAAGTAGTTTATTAGGTATAGGTTATTAGATTTCAGGGTCATAATCATAAAGCGGAGGGTATGCACAAGTCGTGAGTTATATGGGAAATGTGTCTTAATGTTTTTAGGGGAAATGGTTGTGTTATGTCATTACTCACCTCTTATCTTTTTCTTTTTTGGATTTGGGATTTGGCTTGGATAAACGTAGGACTGAAGTGCTCGTGGCGGAAGGAAGGGAGGGGGG
>NW_010965451.1:1788844-1801340 GCF_000463585.1 Tarenaya hassleriana
GGGGGGGAGGGTTATCGTGAACGTGAAGGCCCTCCGTAACGTGAGTGGAAGAGTGGGTCACGTGAGGCGGATGGCGCAGGGGACACGCGGGCACGTGAGAGGAGGAGGTAGTAGCCTTACGTGGCAGTCCACGGGCCTTCGCTTTCCGGGTTTTTCGTCTTTTTTGTTTTATACCATCAGGACATAACGTCTATAGTATCAGCCCAGCAGGCCCTTTTGGTTTCACACACTTGTCTTTCGTCTTCTCCCACATGTCCAAACACGCCCCATTTAACTGATCGCAAAGCACCTCAATAGAGATACCATTAAACAAATGAATTAGGTTTATATTTTCCATAAAAGTGAACCGAGAATATCGTGCCTTATAGACGAAGAAAGTGGTCTGACGCTTGGAAGTGAGTTAAAAAGACAAAGCACCATCTTCTTAAGACGTGTCGGTTACAGAAACAAGGTCAGCAATTAGACCCAAATCGCAGATAATAAAATCTCTTCCGAAAGAAACGAGCTTTCCTCATCATCCTTTGTTTTCTTTTTCCCTTGTGGGCAAAATCCCTTTGGCCGAGTGCGAGGAAGAGGCCAAAGCAAGAAAAGAAGGTGCTGCGTCGTTTTGCTGAGCTTCAGACTAAGGCAATCGCTTTCTCCCCCATCGTCGGCAGGTTAACAAGATTCCTCGTGAAGAACAAGGATACGTATACATTTTTAATGAACAGATAAATAGTGTATGGCTATGTTTGGGAAAAAACAAGGACAGAGGGTTGAGGCAGGAGGTTAAGGAAGAGAGTGAATGGTGGGTGATGGGTTTCCTAAGAATTCTGCAGTAACAAGTTTCATGCTTGCCTGATAGGAGTATGTCATGGGTATCTTCTGGATTACATCAGTTCTCTCCCATTAATATCTTCCTTCTCCCCATTTTGGGCTTCGCACCCATCCGTATTCTAACCAATGTTCCATAAATACCAAAGTGGAGAAGAAAGTGTGAAACCATACCATTATACTTAAAGCGCCCCCGAGTCCAAGGAGAGAGAAAAAGTCCCAGTCCCAGGAATGGGAAAGTTTCATGCTTAGCCGATTCTTCCATTGTGATTCCGAGTATAAAACAAAAGGGTCGCCGTAATTCCGAATAATCCTTTGGGTTTGTTCCGAGACAGAGAGAAAAGAAAAACTTTTTTCTTTTTGGTTTGTCCTGCAAAACTCGAGGGGGTGGGATCGAAAATGATGAAGGAGGTGGGGATAATAGGAGGACTGGTGGGAGTACAGTGCGTTTACGGGGTGATGACGATGCTGCTGAATCAGTTGATGTCTCTGCAATTCGACCCTCTCACCATTGTTGTCTTCTGCACTTTCGCCGCTTTTCTTATTCTCACGCCTCTCTCTCTTCTCCTTGAAAGGTTCACTCTTTGATCAATCAGCTGATGACCACAATAGTTACTCTGTTAATTTTTTTTTTTTTTTTTTTTTTTTTTTTTTTTTTGTATCTGAGTTAATTTTGGGTGATGCTGCTTTTGGTGGGATCCTTTCCAGGAAACTGTGGCCCAGAAGTCTGAGTTTGAAGTTGGTGACCAAGTTGGTTTTGCTTGCCGTCACTGGGTAAATGCCCCCTCTTTTGTCTCTTTCATTTTTTGTCCGATTATTACCAAGTTTCAGTTCCAGTTTTTGGTGATTATTTGTCGCATGAACTTGAAGATTAATTCCGATTGATGTTCCGTATTGGTTTTTTTTTTTTGGGATGAAAAAAATGGAAAGGGTGACACTGTTCCAGAGCATGTACCTGGAGGGAATGAAACACACTTCTGCATCAATGGCGACAGCGATGCCCAACCTTTGTCCCGCTTTCATTTTTATCATCGCCTGGTGTTTTGGGTGAGTTCTCCTTTGCATCTCTGTTTTAGTTGATTAAGAAACCAACTGAAAAGGGTTTTTTTTTAATAATTTAATTAGTTAGTGATATAATTTAAAAAAATAATAATAATAATTTTTAAAAATGTAGGATGGAGAAAGTGAAGCTAAGTTGTGTATACAGCAGAGTGAAGATAGGAGGAACAGTGCTGTGTGTGATGGGAGCCTTTGTCATGAGCTTAATGCACAGCACTTCTTCTTCTTCATCATCATCTTCCCCAACTTTCGACAAGGACAAAGTCTTCGGTTGCATCCTCCTCCTCGTCGGTGTCCTCGTCCTTTCCTCTAATCTCGTCCTTCAGGTCCTTATACATAATCCTCTGTTTCTACATCAATTCCGTCTTGTTCCTAGTTGATAGAAGACATTTCAATGTGTGAATATATTATAATAGGCATCGATATTAAGAGAGTTTCCAGCGCCAATGTCACTGTTCTCGGTGGTGTCATTCATTGGAACGATCAGCACGGCGGCTGTAGTGTTAATCCAACATGGCAACCTAAACATTGGGGGTTCAGCCACAGGGCTAGGCACTCTCATCGGCTGTGCTCTTCTGGTCGGTTTTCTTATATATATATGTTGATGTATATGTGTGTGTGTATATATATGAACATATAAGTGATGAAAAACGGCAGGGAGGGATAGTGAGCGGAGGGAGCTTGAGCTTCAATGGATGGGTGATAAAGAAGAAGGGACCAGTTCTGGTGTCAATGTTCAGTCCCATAGCCACTGTTGTCTGTGTCCTTGTCTCCTCCCTTTGCTTGGGAGAGCCTTTCAGCGTTGGAAGGTACCTTCTTTTTCTCTATGATGTCTTCTCAAATGTGGGTTTGTTTTTAAATAATAATAATAATAAAAAAAAGTGACGATGGGGTGTTTTTGATGAAAAGCTTTGTGGGGATGGGGTTGATGTTCGGAGGACTGTATTTCGTGCTGTGGGCTAAAGGGCCTTGATATTTCAAAGTTATCCTTATCTACAGGAAACAGCACTTTCTACCTGAAGTCACGATCATCATGGAGAGATTCTACAGAAATTGGAGCCATGGAGTTTGCACTCAAAATTTCCTTAGTACGTTTGACTTGTTTCTTTAATTTAGCCATGGCTTTGGGGAACTTTCTCACATCAACTCCATTACCAAGTTGTTTATTAAACTCATCTGCAAAATACTCCACCAAGCGCATCTCCATATTCTGTCCTCCCAGTTCTGAGTCCCATCTGACATCCTTGACCTGCATACATAGTCTTTTATCCATACGTAAAAGAAGCAAAATCATCTGATACCAATTGTAGACGAGGAAACAAAAAACAAAGACAAATATAAACCAAACAATATTTTACAGAAAAAGAAACAGAAACATCAAAAGAATATAAACTTGACAAAACAACCAGCGTATTAAAGATCCTGAGAAGCCTCTCTTGCTGTCCTAATCCCTCATGCTTTTTTTATCATTTATTTCATGTTGTAAGTGTAATAATATTACACAAAAAAAAAAAAGGATAAGAAGGCTGGGCCGACAATGCATGCGTTCCCTTCATGTTTTTATTTTACATGCTGTAAATAAGGAAGAACACGATTATATCTCTCGACAGTCCAAACCAAAGCATCCACCACCCCAACATGCATGCATTCATTAGAAGATCGTATAAAAAACATGACACCCATTGATCCTCTCCAGCTTTCTACAGTAATGTTTAGTTTTGAAATGTATTTGTCACGCCAATTTTTTTTTAGATTATTTAGAAATTCACATATGATTTAATCTCAGATGAATATTCTTTTTCACATTTATATTTAAACTCGGTACTCGGAATAAGAGAATGTTTCGCGTGTTCTCTTACCAATCTTAATGTTTCTTCTCACATGTGTCATCTAGCCCTTTGGGTTCACGCCAACTTGTTGTTAACCGACGAGGGTTAACTTTTTCTTTCTATATTTCGCGAATATAGACGACCAACGTTTATCTTACTCTTCATTATTATTATTGACCCAGCAATGCATTATTTACTTGGGGGCTTTGTGTAGAGGAGAGAATGCCTGTTACCTACTCTATTAAGTTCCCAACCTCCCTCTCTCTCTCTCCCTTTTCCACAAGCCACTTGAATTCAGGGACAGGGAGAGAGAGAGTATGAACAAAATTAAAGAAAAAGAAGGACAGAGAGATTCGCTTCGTTTTGTCTGTCAGATGGAGAAACACGGATGCAAGCTCTGTTCGAAGAGCTTCAGCAATGGCAGAGTTCTCGGAGGACACATGAAGTCTCGCCTGGTCGCTTCTCAGCACGAGTCGTCAGCAGAGTCTTCGTCGTCTTCCTCGTATGGTAAATCTCCGAGTTATAGGTTGCGAGAGAGCCCCAGAAAGAGCTTCCGGATGGCGGATTTGTCTCCCGTAGTCATCGTCGACGTAGAAGAGGGCGAAAACGAATCCGAACCTGGAAACCCTGCTCGGAAAACAGCTGGCAAAACCAGAAGAAAGATAACGACAAAGACGGGTCGGAACTCGGGGGATCCGAAGAAGAAGAAGAAGGGTTCGGCGCGAGTTCTGTCTCGGACGCTTCTCCGGAGGAGGATTTGGCCATGTGTTTGATAATGCTGTCCAGAGATGCGAGGAATCATTGGGGAAAACTGAGAAAACCAGGAGAAGAAGACGAAGAGATGAGGCCGGAAAAAAGGCAGTGTCTGATAGATCTGAACTTGCCTCCACCGTCGGAAGAAGACGAAGCTTTTGCAGTGTAGCGGGAAGAACATTGTATCCTAAGACATTGTAGTTTGGCCTAAAGACAAAACCCAGAAAAAGAGCTCTATGACTAGTGTAGTGTGCAAGGACGTATTCTTGAAGTTGAAGGCATGGGTTGTAATTATAAAGTTTGGACCTTTTGGTATGAAAGAAAAAATGTAGCGGGACGGCGACTAAGTCGTAGATTTGGATGAAGAAGATGGTAATATTGTAGTACGTGCAATGCAAGTGGGTAGACGAGACCACCTGACCATGCACCATAAAATATTTAGGTGAGAGAGCGATCGGAGGGGTACGTGGGGCCAGATGGTGACATGGCATATCTTTATTCGAATTTTGGGCCTTGTTGTTGGGTTCTCATCCCTTATGGTTCGACGGTCGTTCAAATGTTGGGCTTTGTACGACCTTCAATGACGTGATTTTTTTTCCGAGCTTGTTACAAGCTAATAATCTCTATTAATTGTCTGGTGCTCTTTCTGGACACTCGGGAAATGAATTGATATTTTTCATGTATATATACAGAAGCAACTCACCAACGCAGTTCAACCGGAAAATCTATCCGGTCACCGGAATCTGACTAGACCGTCCTCCCCTAGTACAATTTGCTGAAGCCAGAGTTCATCCCGGATTCCCCCAACCGCGGAAACAAAGCCTCTTTCTCAATCAACAACTGAAGATGCGACATCACCCTAACCAAAGACACCCAAACAAAAGGAGCGCTACAAAATGCATACCCGAAAACAGCTAGAGCCCTCACAACCCCGTCTTGGTACAACGGAAATGCCATCACGAGGAGGGATCCGGTTATGCAGAGCCAAGGCGTAAGGACTGACAGAGTCGGGAGCAAGAGGGCGTTGATGGCTATGGAGGAGAGAGAGAGCGATCCGATCAAGTAGAGGGACCAACCCATCAGTGGGTGGATGGTCTGTGGGATGGTGAAGAAGGGCAGAACGTAAGCTGCTACGATCGATATGATAGCCGTCAGCTTTAACGCGTTTTGGATGGCTGAATGGTTGCGTTCAGAACGTCTGTAGCAAAGCTTAGTGATGGTGGGACGTGCCAGACGTGTGATCACGATTATTCCGATGTAGAACGCTGCTTGTATTAGAGCTAGTGGCATCTCCGCTGCATAGCTGAGTGAATAGGACAGTGGCGTCACATTGATCATTTGATTTTGATCTTTCGAATGAGGTTTTTTTTGGGGGGCAAAGTTTAAACATTAAAGGCTCGAGCTTTTAGTTGACGTTACGTACCCAAGAGTAGAGCGGCGCTGTTCGTGCCAAGAGAGGCCTAAAGGAAGAACAGGCCATGACCACCAGTACCATGGCTTTAGCCAGACAGCCCCTGGGAACGTTATCACACTGTTTGGTCCACATGGGATGTTCCATCTCAGTCTAAGGTCTGCATGCGGAAGAGACAAACACATGTTTTATAGTAAGCAAATCAACTGCATCCACCATTTGAAATCTGAAACCCCAAGTATTAAAAAAAAAACTCACAGTAATAAGACGCATCCATCTGGTAGCCCAAGGGAAGTCTGAAATGTCCTTTGAGAAGATGAGAAGGATCGGTCGGAGGATGAAACAGAGGCTGGTTGAGCAGATCGGAGAAGTAGCTGACGAGGAAACCTTGGTCGGCTCCATCAGGGTTATGTCTTCGGAGCTCAAGCTCATGAAGCATGTCCCTGAAGACATCCATGGAAGGCTGCAAGACGAAGAGGCCTGTGTGGAAGATGCATGGGTTTATGAAGACGGCGCAGAATTGGCCGCATTGAAAGAGCTCGTCCGTGTTCTGCAGGAAGAGGTTGTCGGCGTCGAGCATTACCACTCGGTCGTAGTCCGACAGAGCCCACGCGTACAGTTTGTTCAGTGTCTGCTTGAATCTCCCGTTGAAATTTCTCTGTCCCTTGTACGGATTCTCCACGTTCTCCACTCTCACCACCTTTGCTCCGTCTTCCTCCTCCCTGTTTCCCCCACAAATTCAACTGCTTTTCAGCTCATTTCTCTTCGACCATATAAAAAATTTTAAAAGTATTTTTGAGTTTTTCTTCTGTTTTTTTTTGGTGTGTTGAACATAATAAAGATTTTTTTGTAATCATATAATAAAAAAATTAAAAAAAATGTTATTTAATGCAAGTAAGAGATAGCTTATGTTTCTAACGCATTAATAACGGAAGGCGGATTGACCGGACATATACACATATGGACAACCCCGTTGTCGTGTAAAGTCTGTAAAGTTACATTTTCACATAATTATGACAAAGTATATTGATGGATGAACAATAGATTTCAAAATCTACATATCTAATTTTGCGTTATTCACACCAAAAAAAAAATTGCGTTATTCTATTGTATTCGTCTAGCCAACAAAATTTTATTGTAATTAAATTGTGGAATATACATTCGTGTGTATATATATATATAAAGCGTTTCTTCGTTTTGTATATACATGCATCATCGGCGAAAATAGTAAAACAGAAAAAAAAAACAGAGGGAATACTTTACTTACATGGAACGAACCCAGCGGAGAGGGACGTCGAGGGAGGCGATGACGACGACATCAGCGTCAACGTGGAGGGCTCGGAGTGATCTGATGAGGACACGTGTTGCCACGTAGAACTCGTAATCCCTTGGCGTTCCCATGTACATCATCGTCGCGTACGCGTTCCGGTGCTCCGGCCGCCGCGTTCTGAGGCCGCGATCCCTCACCGCCGCGTCCAGCGTCTGTCTCTCCTCAAACGCCGTCGTTTCTACGATCACAACACATATCAGAACCCAGCACGAGAGCAACGCTGCTACTGCTCTCTGATTAACACCCATTACGATAGATAGATTGAAGAGAAAAAAGAATCGAGAACAAATATGCAGAATCGTTTTTTGTTGGAAACGGAAGTCTTTTAGGCTTCCGTTTTGTAAACTCTATATATTCATATAATATATAAATATATACACGCACTTTCTTATATATATATATATATATATATATATATATATGTGTTTGGCAGAGAGAGAATGGGACGGCTTTAATGGCATATAGGCGATTGCCCAATTGGAAACTTTTGTTAGGCACTTTTAATTTACCGAAGGAAAATAATAATTACGAGTTTTTAATGACAGCGTCTATCTTGATTGAATAAATCAACATCTATGTAGTTAGATCATTTCTGATACCTTCGGTAAAAAAAAAAACATTCAACTTTTCTTGACAAAAAATATTAAACTTTTGATTTTGTAAAATAATTTTTTTTTAAAATTTATAAAAAAAACATCTAACTCTTTATGTATTTTTTGAATTATATAAAAAATTTAGTATTTTTTATAATCACATAAAAAATTATGTATTTTTTATCATTTAAAATACTGTTTTTTAAACTTATTTAAAAAGTTTAATATTTATTTGATAAAATAAAAGTTCAATTTTTTTTTATCAAAATTATAAAATTAATTTTTTTTTAGGGTTTTTACTTTTTGATATCGTGTTTTTTTTCTCTCCTTAGAGCTAAGTATGTGAATTGGTCATAATGATGGATTATTTTGACTATCCACCGGTTGATCAGAAATACTTTTAAAGAAACCAAATTAAACATAGACCAATGGTAATCCCTTTTGGATTGGTGATACGGGGATTGTTATTTGGGTGAACTATAAAATGTTGAAACTGGGAATTATGGAGAGTTAAAAATAATTCTGAAGTGTATATATTATTGTTTTCCTACTATATTCCAATTGTATGTATTTCAGGAAAGGCTATGGTATTCATAATTGAAACATGAAGAAACTTTATATCATCAAAATAATTGTTATGACTTGTAATCATAGCATTTTCCCCGGAAACGAACAAAATCCAACGGGAGATGTGTAAGTTACAGTGTAACGCATAAGGGATAATATAAATAAATATATATATATATATATATATATGTGGGAGCTTAAATAATAAATATAATTAAAGGAAATAAAGAAAGAAAGAAAGAAAGAAAGGGCGAGCTCAAGATCAGGAAGTGGTCAAGAGAAGGGGGTGGCTCCCCACTTTCACTTTCCCCTGTTACAACCACACACGTTTGTTTTAGGCAGAATAATAACGCATGCATGCATCCAACATATCAATATGATGTGATGAAAATGGACAGACGCACTAATATGTTCATTCGGATGGATGGAACTTTGTCATCCCCATCAACTTATATTTCATGGGATAATGTATATCCAATTTTGAATATTTTCATTTCTTTTAGTTTATTGTTTTGTATCTTACAAAAAGCCATATATATTTTTAGGAGGGGGGGGCGATCGGGCGGGTCCGGTTTAATTAGGTTTGGTTATTTGGAATTCGGGTATTTCGGATTTGAAATATTCATATCCAATCGGATATATTTTTTTAATCAGTTCGGTTCGGGTTCGGATCGGTTTTGGATCGGGTTCGGGTCGGGTTATCTAAACAAAAAAATGCTAATTTTTTTTAAACAATTATCTTATAAAAATAACAAAAACAACATTAAAATACATTCATATTTGGTTTTTTTTATACCATGGTTATAAAACAATATCATTATATTAATTTTTTTAATTAGATTTAGAATATATTATATATTAACTGATGATATATGGATGGATAAACGGATATATTCGGTTACGGTTATTTCGGGTTCGGTTTATTTGGTTTACGGTTATTTCGGGTTCGGTTATTTCGGTTCGGTATTTTGGGTTTGAAATATTCATATCCAATCGGTATATTATTTTAATCGGTTCGGTTCGGTTCGATATATCTCGGTCGGATTCGATTCGGTTATTTTGACCACCGCTATATATTTTGTAATTGTGTATAGGTTACGGGAGTCTCCAAATGATATTAAATCTAATTAATATATATGTGGGTGGTGGGTGCTGTTGTTGTTGCTCGGTGGATAAATGGCGATGCCTTGGAATTAGGAAGATCATGGTTTGGTCGGTCCAATTTATAAATTTCACTCACTGATATAAGTCATCCCAATATATATAATGCTGCAATTAGAAACAGGACAACCGACCATATATCATCTTTATCCATAACAATGGCTACACACACACATATATATATATATATATATATTAACCGTTAACACATGTTTTGGTCATGCATATGAATATACTATACTTTTTTTTATTATCCAGAAATTTATCGAATCTTTACCCCCAACTACATTTCGGAAGAATATAAATAAATACTTTTTTTCACGTTTGGATATACTATACTTGTTATCCAAATATTTAAATAAATATAAATTAATATATACCAGATGAACTCATATTTCCATATATTTTCAACATTTATATATATATATATATATATATATATATATGTGTGTGTGGATATGTGTGTGTGAGAGAGCCAAATACGAGAAGAAAATATGGAGGTGGTGTTGACGGTATGACCAGGAGGAACCTTTCCTAAGTCCAAAGCGCGTACTTCCACAATAATTAGCAAATGGGCCTAGTGGGTTATATAATATATATACAAACACATTCACAATTTACCATTATTTTCTTTGCAGTAGTATAATACATATTCACAATTTATAAAAAAACAAAAATAATACAAACACATATATACATGGTCCAGAGATGGGTATAAGTAAAATTACAGATTTGTGATTTGAATTTTCATTTTTTGTAACTGAATTTAGGTTAGGTCGGCGATTCGATCATAATAAAGGAAAGGGTCGCCAAGTCGTTGACCATGAGCGCCTCACAACTCACATCTTCAAAGTCAACATTTTTTGGGTTTGAAAACGTGTAGTATCAATAAGCGTTACTCCCAAAGAATAACAACAACCTTTTTTTGGTAAATCAAATGATAACACAACAATTCTCATCGATAAAAATTACATATCACGATAGCTGTCTAATAATAAAAAAAACTACGTCCTTATTTAAAAAAAAAACGGTGTACATATGTATACGAACTTAGGAAGGCTTTTTATATGGGCCGGAAAACCCCATGTAGGATTCCAATGGGTAATAGACGATTTAATGATAAGAGAAAAATAACGAGGATGGGCCAACAAACTAATGGGCTAAAAAGCCCGTAAACCATACTGGACCCAACATTTATGCCTTCATCACTTTCGATTCGAAATATAACGGACGATAATGAAATGGACCTTCATGCGTTTTAGTGAGTGGGCTCTTATCAATTGTGGCTGAAGCCCATAACTAAAATGGACCGTGAAAAGATATCCGTTATATCATGGATTACGGGTCTGGATGTTTTTCATCTGGGGTCCTGAATCATGAAAAGGCCCATAAATCCAAACAAGATTAGGGTTTTTTTCGTTGCATGCTCTCACGTTTACGTTCGGTGTGCGTATATATATCGCACCTCCTCACGCTCTGTGGATCTGAGGCTGGGAAGAGTCCGTCTTCCTTGTTGTTCTTGTGTTTGTTTTCTTTTGAAATTTTCCGATTAGGATGGGGGGAAAGTGAAGAATGACGTGATTTCTCTCCAAGAAATCAGGTACTAAAGAGAAAGGGGCAATCGGAGAAATAAGAATGATTGCATAACCCTAAAGTAAACGTCACAGAGCAGAAGGAGCCGATGAGGACGTTGACGGAGCCTCTCCCTCAAAGGGAGGCTTCTCCGTCGGTGGTCGTTTGGGGGTCTCATATTCCATCGCCTTGTGTAGCAGCGTCGCTGCCTTTACCATCTGGGACTGGCCATGAGACCTACACTTTTTTCTCTCTTCTCTCTCTTCTTTCTCTTTATACTCATACACACACACGCACACACACGTATATACGTATATATATATACACACACACAGAGAATCTGTTTGGGTGGGGATGGCCGGTGAGGAGATGTATTTGAGAAAAAAAAACACCATCTTTCGGGACTGAATGGCTTCTTGTGAAGCCTTGCTGTCATTCTGCAATTCTGAGGCCTCTCCCTTCATGTTCTCTTTACATCATTTATTTGTTTTTACCAAAGAAAAGATAGGAAGTTCAACCAAAGTTATCGATTGAAAATCATACAAAAGTTACGAGTATGTTGGTCTCATGTTCTGTGGAATATGATATCTTCTTTATGAGGTTTAATTTAATTGTTAAACGCGTATTTTAAAAAATATATCCGTAACGTAAAATACTAAAATATATTAAGAGAAAAGGAAACGGTATCAAAGTTGAAAAATGTGAGGTTACCATATGAACCGGATTATTTGAACTCTGGTCTTGTGCAGTGAAGCACCAAGTGGAGTATGCACAACGACATGATCTGAATCTAGTCTCCACGAGTGGGACTGTAGTAACAGAAACGCCTCGCAGTTCGAGAAATCTGCTGATGGCCCGCAGACTTTGACGTTGTGCCATGTCAGATTTGTTCAAGTTTGCGTTCAAAGACCATACAGGCTGTAAAATTCAATTAAATCAGTCGGCATGGAATTTGTAACCATATCTAATCTCCTGTGTCGTTGTCAGATTCCAAATATCAAAAACAGGCAAGTAGTAACCTCAGCTGTTGATAGACAAAGCATTAGAAAGAGTGCGCAATGAAGTGCACTCATCTTTCAAAAGAAGCCGAGGAGGGTACTGACTGAATGGAGCAGATGAGTTGTCTGACAAATCTAATTAACAAAAAAACAACTTCCGAAAAAGAATAGAAAGTGCCCATGTCTTAAGGCAAGGAGTCTGAGATCCCCGAATGCAAATACGATCATGTGGACCTCTTATTGAGTGAAAATATACAAACAATCAAGTCACGGGGAGCAGAAAACGGAAAACGCCAGCGGATTTTCAATGAGGTCGCTCACCTCCGGGAAAATCCTCCGCTCTTTCGGCTCTGTTCCATGAAAAGAGATCTCTCCCTCTCCTTCTCACGCCTTTCCCTTTTCAGCCGCTC
>NW_010965451.1:1801500-1823226 GCF_000463585.1 Tarenaya hassleriana
TCTTCCCTCAGCTCCTTCAAGCTCTTCTTCTCAGCCTTCTTCTTACGATCATCCCCAACACTTTCTCCCGACCCACCGTCGTCACCGTGATCGACGCCTTCACCGCTGCGCCTCTCGAGGTACCACGGGAGCTTTACCCCCTTTCCAGCAACCCCGTATCCCATTCTGTACTTCTCATCATCCCCATCAACCGCCCTCGCCTCCGCTTCCCTCGCCGCCGCTCTCGCTGCAGCAGCGGCTTCTTTCCTCCTCCTCGGCGTTCTCTTCTTTCTTAGCCACTTGCACCACATCAAATATCTTAATCCCTTCGAAAAGATTTATGTGCCCGGTCTTGGGTTCTGATTCCACCGGCTCAGCGGACGCCTTTTCCTCCTCCTCCTCCTCCTCCTCCCCGTTCTGCGCCTCCGGAAAAGGTCGCTTCAAAGGAGCCAAGCCACGGACGGTGCGGAGGCGGTCGAGACGGAGCTCTGCGTCCCGCTTCCTGGCTTGATCCCGCTTAAGATGCTCCTCCCGAGCGGCGGCCTCCTCATCCTTGCGAACTTTCTCTCGGTTGTCATAGTTGTAAACGTTCCAGCGCTTCTGCGGAAGAATGTTCAGACCACCGTGGCCACCCATGGCTTCTTCGTATCAGCGATTTGGATCGTGCCTGCTCGTTGCACTCGAATTAGGGTTTCCAATTGATTGATCTTGTGATTCAGATATCCGGCTGGCCGACAAGACAACGATTCCTACCCTATTAGGCCTTTAATAAATGGTCAATTGGGCCTAAAAAGGGGAAGAGATAAGTGGGCCCTAACTTCGTATGGGCTGACTTCGAGTACGACGCCGTTTGATTTGAATTCGGAGAGATTTATTCCACTTCTTTTGGTTTTATTTCTAACCCTAAATACGGTTACGATAATGGGCCACGCCTTCCAATTCGTTATATGTATTACTTCTACGCATCAAATATTTAAAGTTCTCCATCGTTACACTTATGGCATAAGTGTGTTTTTTAGTTACTGCTGCCCCATGAACTTTGTGGGTCAACTTCAATCATTTGTAGCTTGCAAAAAACAGTAACATACAATCCTATATTATACCATTAATTATTAACTGCGATGTATTGTTAATATTATTAATACTCTCGTGGAATTAGATTTTTAAAAAAATCCAAGCTAATTTTAATTTTTTTTTCTCAATTCTCCTTTTAAGAAATGACAACTGTCGAGTGTTGTAGCATGTAATTTCAAGATAATATATGTATTTACACACTCACTATACTTGTTCAAAAGATTAGTCTAGTTAAACATATGGTTAATTGAGTAATCATTGGTAAATAATTGTTTTATTGGATACCCATAATATACAATTTAACCTAATTCCAGAAACGGTGACAGTTTTACAGATCATATATTATTTACACAAACAAACGTGTAATTTCCGGTAATTTTGTAGTGTTGTTTTTGTTTCACTTTACTCCTAAACTATCCCCCAAATAAAATGTGGATGCTTGGAAATAATCAATATGTGGATCCATAAGTCAAAACGAATTTCCAGTTTCAGCTGCAACGAACAATGAACGGTTTCACAAAGTCAAGGAATTCAGATGTCCTGACACCAAGCTTCAGATCCACCTCCCCACCGCCCAACCAGAAATAGTCCGGTCTCAGTCTCACTATGGCCTCGTCCAATATCACCTTACATTTCAATCAGACAAACATCAGTTGCCAATGCCACTGTTTACACACCTACAACCACAGTTTCACCTGCAACGGGTACTCGAACAAAAGCAGAACACGTTTTGTCTTGGGGAAGAGCACATAAGTGGGGGGTAGAAGTTTCTCTCGGAATCCAACGTATTACTCAATTTTTACACCTCATGGGTCATGAGATGGAACAATGTCTAATTTTCTAACAATGAACAAGCACAAACAGGTGATCATCATGAAATTTAATGCTCAAAATACTCAGAAATGGCCATCTCAATCAAAGAAGGTAACCTAATCACCAAAACGATGGCATGGAGGGAAAAAAACTTACCGGGATATCTGTCTTCATGCCTATACAGGTCACTGCATTGTGCTCATACCCAGTCAAGTTGACCGATGTTTCCTCAGGAGCAAGTCTCACTGCACAGAGATTAGCACAAGCCTCATCAGATACAAACAGTACACCAGGGGAATGATGAATGAGAAAACCTTTGAAGTTAGCAAAAGATCATCCAAACTCCAAAGGCCACTGACGATTAAATCTTTTCTTCGGGATCCTGCCCTCATTCAGCGAATACAAAAAGTTTTTCACCGCTTCAGCATTGAACCTGGCAGTATACTGGGGAAAGAGAAATATGATTGGTCAGTCAGGCAAACACAGTTTAAGCACCATGACAGGCAGAAGACCGTGCAGGAAGGAACCATCTGAGCACCTGAACCACGACGACGTAATACTTTGAGTTGTTACGATCACTGCAATCTACAATATTTGATGGAGCCTGGGTATTAACCTGTGTAGCAACATTTGATGAGAAATGAAACGAACTGGAAATCTTCAGATATAGACCGAGCATTTAGAAACAAGATGGCTGATATGCGATTATCCAAACCGGAGATTGAGAGCTCTCTCCTTCAAATATGGTTATCAACTCCATGAAATTGTAGTTCTTGATCTGTTTCTTCAGGTTGCCTTTCGGTCTTACTAAACTGCCTATAGCCTATGTTTTTTTTTGAGTATTTAGCCTTCCATTAACCAAATACCCTCTTGGGGATTCTAACTTCTGATGTAAAAGTTTTTGTTCATATTAACAAATACAACCTTTACCCAAAAAAAAAAAAACAGCCGCCCAACACAGCGACGGGGAGCTTGTTAATCTTATAGTGTTTTCGTAAAAAAATAGCTAATTTGATCATCTAACAGAGCAATTGCATGAATTATTTTTTGTTCGGCATTAAGCCTATTCATCAGCATTTTCAATCACTATATAGTTCACAATTCACACGCCAACCAGAATTCACAAAACTCAAATGCAAAGGATCAAACCAAAGTTGGGAAAAGGAACCAAGAATAACAGTCAAGCGAACGTAGAGAACGCCAAGGGAGAAATGAAAGTACCAGAACGATGCTCTTGCAGAGATGGTCGACAGAGGCGGCACCGAGAGCGTGACGGCGTGATTCAAGGGGCCAGTCATAGTAATCAGAAGCAACTCTCTTGAAGAAGAAGTGGTTGACGCCGTTGGAGCGCAGGATGGCGGAGAGTCTCGGTTGTCATAGTTGTAAACGTTCCAGCGCTTCTGCGGAAGAATGTTCAGACCACCGTGGCCACCCATGGCTTCTTCGTATCAGCGATTTGGATCCGAGATCCGAAATCCGACGAAGGATTTGAAATTGGAGGGTCTCCAGCTCCGCCGCTGCAGCCTCCATGCCGTCCTACCTACGAAGAAATGACACGTGGTTTGTATTTCACTGCCGAGTCGTATCGGCCCTAATAGAAGATTGGGGGCCCATTTCGTATTGGAGCTCCCTCGGTTAATTGTTCTTTTACATATTCTTTCTTGATCATATATGAAAAATTACCCATTTGGTTAGAATTCCCTTTCCAGAAAAAAAAGGCATATCAATTTGTCATATTGCTGTTAACACTCGAATTCCAAAGTTTGTCATTTAATTCACAAACTCTACTCCTTTGTTCCATGAATAGAGAAATGATTGTATGGTGCTAAAATATTTGTGGATCTTTTTTACACACACATTAATTTTTTTCGTATTTCTGTAAGAAATTTAAAATATTTGCGAGTTAGTAATAATATTATTATATTTTTAATGTTCCTCTTTTTACCAAGTAGTTGGGGCCTTGGGGGGTAAGAAACAAAGCGGGAAAAACGAAAAGTAGCTGTCAAGAATGGGATTCGAACCCATGCCCTTTCGGACCAGTACCTGAAACTGGCGCCTTAGACCAACTCGGCCATCTTGACTTAGATGCGGGATCATTATGAACACGTTAGGAGGTCTGAAGCGGGATTATAAGAACAAACTTAAGCTAAAACCTCCGATTGAACCCTAAATTCGAGAAGCCATGGCAGAAGTCTCCAGCTGACAATCGAAATATAGAAGAAATTTCATCGTTGCTTCATTGAAATCAGCGCAGAAAATGTTAATCGTTTCGATGAAAGCATTAATTCCTCCATCTCTTCATATTCCCAAAGCCCAATCTTTTGCTCTCCTCTCCGTGGCTTCAAAGTCCGGTCTCTGCGAATCCCGTCCTCTGGGCAATTTGGGGTTTGCTGTGAAGAGTCTCGACCGGTCCTCTTTTATGGCAGTTTCCAGACGAGAACTGCAGACGGAGGTATCCAACTCGTCGTCCTTACCTTCTTCCGGTGAGATTCACGTTGTTGTTGGTCCTATGTTTTCCGGGAAAACCACGACGCTTCTCCGCCGGATGCTATCAGAGAGGAATAATGGCAGGTTTTTGTCGCACACTTGCCTTCCCAATTTCGAGATCTATGTGATGTGGAATTTTTTATTACTTGATGTCCCATGGATGATTTTTGCTTGTTAGTTGCAACATCCATTCCATTGCTTCGCGTACTTGATAGCCGAAACATTGAACTTTTTGTCGTGTTGATGTCTCCGTGCCTTTGAAAACATGACCGATCGTGCTTTGTTCATTTGTCTGCTCTTTCCTTTTGTCTGGAGTTAATGAATTCGAATGGTCCAGAGGTTCTAAAGCTTGATCGAAATGCGGTTCACGGGTAAGATGTTCCAGCTTTCAGGTGGAGCATCACACAGATAAAGTCCATTTGGATAAGACATTGAGGGGTCTATGTATTACGGGGAGATTGAATGAAGCTGTTGGGCTGCTATGGCGTAGTGGGTCAAAAGTCAGGTTGCAGACTTATAGTCTACTGTTGCAAGAATGCATACACAGGAAGGAATATGAGCAAGGCAGAAGAATTCATGCTCAGATGGTTATCCTGGGATATTCCCTCAACGAGTATCTGAAAACCAAATTGTTGATATTGTATGCCAAATCGGGGAGTCTTGAAATTGCTCAGGACCTTTTTTGCAGCTTGCAACAGAGGGATGTGATCCCTTGGAATGCGATGATTTCTGGGTATGTGCAAAAGGGTCTGGAAGAAGTGGGGCTTTATTTGTATTACCAGATGAGGCACTGTGGAATACTACCGGACCAGTTTACCTTTGCTTCAGTGTTCAGTGCCTGTGCTGGGTTGGCCTGGCTGGAACATGGGGTGAGAGCCCATGGTGTTATGATAAAGAGCCATGTTAAGGAGAATGTTGTAGTTGATAGTGCCCTTGTCGATATGTATTTCAAATGCTGTAGTCTTTCTGACGGGCAAAAACTATTCAACCAATTGTCAGTTAGAAACGTGATTACTTGGACATCGTTGATATCTGGTTATGGGTATCATGGAAACGTTATGGAGGTGTTGGAATGCTTTAATAAGATGAAAGAAGAAGGCGTTAGACCAAATTACATAACATTTTTGGCAGTTCTCAGTGCGTGTAGCCATGGAGGTTTAGTCGATGAAGGTTGGGAACATTTCAAGTCAATGAATAGTGATTATGGGATAAAACCTAATGGGAAACATTATGCAGCTATAGTTGATATGTTAGGTCGTGCTGGCAGGTTACAGGAAGCATATGAGTTTGTTTTGAACGCACCGTGCAAGGAACATTCTCCATTGTGGGGTTCTTTACTAGGGGCATGCCAGATTCATGGGAATGTGGAGCTGTTACAGCTTGCAGCCAAAAAATATTTTGAGTTGGAACCAGAGAACGCTGGGAAATACATTGTACTGGCTAATGCATATGCAAGTTTTGGGTTGTGGGATGCTGTGGCTGAGGTTAGGAGGAGTATGAAGAGTTCAGGAGTGAAAAAGGAGCCTGGTTATAGCCGGATTGAAGTTCAAGGGGAAGTCCATAGCTTCTTAAAGGGTGATAAATCTCACAAACTGTCCAAGCAGATACACAGGATGACTCGAGAGATCACCATGGTGTTAATGAATGCTGGCTACGATTATGATCTAACATATGGCTAAAATGCTTAGTTTATTCTTTGATAAATGGTCTGCTGTCTCCCTGCTTAAGCTCTCTTAGCCTGCATTTGAACATGTGACTATCGTGACGTGCATGTAGCTGAATGAACTATAGTAAGAGTTTTTGTGGCTTTTGAACTTGTACTCTTGTCTGAACATGGGTTGAAATGTAATTCTGTCCATATCTTTTTTTTTTCATGCAGAAGAATTGCAGTCATAAAATCAGATAAAGATACAAGGTATGCTAAGGAATCAATAGTGACTCACAATGGAGAGAAAATGCCATGCTGGGCACTGGCGAATTTGTCGTCGTTCAGGCAGAAGTTTGGGTTGGATGCATATGATGAGGTACAAGTAGTACTTAACTTAAGTAGGGGGTTGAATATGCCCTTGAAAAAGGGTGGTGATGAAAGCTTTGATTGGGTGACAGCTTGATGTGATTGGAATTGATGAAGCTCAATTCTTTGGGGACCTCTATGAGTTCTGCCGTGAGGCAGCTGATAATGATGGGAAAACAGTGGTAGTAGCTGGACTGGATGGAGATTATCTGAGGTATGTTTCTCTCTTTTATTCCATGATAAAAAGGATGGGGACTATCTGAGTGTATGAATAATTGGGTGTTGAAAGGAGGAGCTTCGGGTCGGTGCTGGAGATAATACCGCTGGCAGACACCGTGACAAAGCTGACAGCAAGGTGTGAAGTGTGTGGGGAGAGAGCTCACTTCACACTGAGGAAGACACAAGAGACAGAGACACAAGTGATAGGAGGTGCCGATGTATACATGCCTGTTTGCCGCCGTCATTACCTCTCCGGACAAGGCCTCATTTACACCACTCGTTCTCTCCTCCACTCTCCCTCTACTCTTTTACATGTCGTTGTTGGGGATTGATTCTTTATATCCATATTTTCTTTACTTGGTTTGGGACCTTGTTACTTGTAGACCCTTGCCAATATCTACGAGGTGATGCATTCTTATGCTAAAACTGAAAGCCCTTACTTAAAAAGTGTTGGCTCTTCACCTTTTAAGCTTTGGATTGAACAACGGTTGTACAGCGCTGCACGATAGAATATATATACATAAATACACGTTTGTGTGTAACAGGTATATATGTAACATTGTTTTTAAAACTCTTTTTTCTAGTATATATGTATATATGAACAGGTCAATTTTTAAAATAACCTCATTTTGTTAAAAGTATTTCTATATATATTTTTCTCCAAATATGACTGTGTGATCAAAACAACTGTATGATCATTTCGTAATCATAATGATCATAACATTAAATTTATAATAATTTTATGAAATAACTAGTGTGATATACAAATTGGGATCATGATGATTTAGTGTAAACACTATAAATTTAACATTATGACCAATTTGACCACCATATGATTATATTATCATTCTACTCATATGATCACATCCGTAGAAAATAGAAAATTATAAGGGTTTTTCACCCACTGATTGGTGGGAAGAAATTTTTTTTGTTAAATGCATTCCTCAAAACGAACCTGTGACAATTATGACACAAAATGCCCCACTGGTTTCCATCTTTCCACCAATTAACAAAGAAAAAAAGCTAATATCTAAAATGTGTTAAGATACCTCCCTCTTCTCTGTGTGATCTGCTGCTCGTACCAACAAAAACAAAAAAGACAACTGACCATGAAAGTTTCATATGTGCGTAAAACAAAGAAGACTTACTGTAATGAAGGAACAGTTATGAGTTATTCACCTGCGTAAGAGCCTTCTCCCTCTCTTCAAGGTTGTACATTGGCTTCTCCATCTATATATACCAAAGCTTATCAGTTAATGAAGTTTTACATAACTTCCACATCTCTCCGTCACCTATATTATATTCTATATAGACCCGTTTTTATATTTGGAGCTAAATGTCGCGATAATATGGGTCATGAATCTCTAAACAAGAGCAGTCAAGAATGGGGGGAATTCCTGCCTTCTAAATATGTACTTGGGGATTATATATCTTTAGTTTATCCTGGGAATACTGGGTTAGATATCAAAACCATAAAGAGTCTTGAAAAACGGCCCTGCATCCACCACGCGTGCGTACCTCGCATTTGGGTGAGGACCTCCAAACCTTGGCTACTTGTGTTGGAAGAACGACATGATCTCGCAAGCCATTTGAAGCGAGTTAGACGCAAACCGCTCGACATTGCACCTGAAAATATATGTACATATAAATGCATAGGCGGCTCTCGTTGTCAACCAAAGAAAGTAGAGCAATGAACTTACATCTAGTCTTGGCTGTCATATCAGATGTTCTATTACACGCAATGCTCAGGTTAGAACTTGAATTGCACAATGCCCGCGCAACATGTTTTAGACGAGTCAAACGTATTGATCCAGTCAGTTTAGCCAGTTCATGCAATGGAATGTCCAGACCTAATTAATTAACACCCAAGTCATTGGACATGTGGGCTGTAGCTTATCTATCAATTAAAGATGTGGACTTGAGAGACTCACTTTGGTTACGGTCGGAATCAGGGGAAGAGGTGAGTGGGGTTTCATGGTTACCGGCAAACAATTGGATCTGGGAGTCCAGGCGAGCGATCTCAGCTCTCTGCCGTCTGAGCTGATAGTTCCTGCGGCGTCTGGCCAAATGCCTCTCTCTCTCCTCCTGGCTCATTGACTGTCTCCTTTCTCTGTCTCGGAGACGCCTCCTTTCCCTCTCTTGATTCTTCCTCACCCTTTCCATCTCTTTCGGCTCTTCCATTATATTGCTGTGGGGAATCCCCCAGTGTACACCTTAACTGTCCCTGCTTTTCATCATCAATCTCCATCTTACTTGGAAAGCCTCTTCAAATCGTTTGCTCTTCATCTATTACACTATCTAAAACTAAACATGTAAAACTGAAGTAGAGTATGAAAGGAAAAAAGAGAGAATAGAATAGAACATCAGTTGTGGGGACTGAGATTAATGGGGAAATCGTTAAAAGCTTTTAAACACTCCAGATTATGAATGCGGGAGAAAGAAAAGATCCAAGCATCACTTTGATCATCTTTTTCAGTGGTGACCCATACGATTTGAAAAAAAAAACGTGCGAATGGAACGCAGAAGCTATGGCTGTCCCAATACGCAGAGCACACGTGATGAGAGAAGAATTCTGACGAATATCCAAAATCCACAACGAACTACGCTATGTGCGTGATCCATCGAATAACAAAGCCTAGGCTCAGACAACTTGGTAAACACGCGAAGAACCCTAATTCCGAAGAGTGTAGATGCAATGATGAAATCATATCGGTTTCAGGAGACGAGATAATATATATCCATGATCGTGATTTTGGAATTGAGAAGGGGAAGGAACACCGGCGATACAATGCGAACCTGAGAGAAGAAGGAGAGACGGAGTTGAAGGGTCGACGACCATCAAACAGGACAATGGAGGGGCGGTGACGAGTCGACCAACGCTTCTCTCTCTCTCTCTCTCTCTCGATGCCCCCTCGCCGTTTCACGAATTTATTCACACACTCCCAAGCTCTCGGAATCAATGTAATCCGATTTTGATCTTGCTGTTATTCTATTGCATTAATCTAATATTTGATTAAATAACATCATAATTAACCAACCTTTTTTTTAAAAAAAAACGATAGTAAAATGTTGATGTAATATATAATTAGTTCGCCTTCGCCTAAAAAAGATGTGATGAATGAATTTTGCAAGTTAAATCATTTCATGCCACCTGCCACCTGGGTAGGAGAAGAATCAAGAATGAGATAACAGACACGAGTGGCAAAATGGAGCATGGGGCAAAACCTTATTATCAAAGAGCGTGAAAAACAACAGCAACAACAAGGGGGTGAAAAGGTTCGGTTAAAAAAGGAAATGACTTGGGCTTTCTCCTCCTCTCACCTTGGGAGGGACTTGTAGAGAACGACAGTAACGTATTTGGAAAGAAAGCGGTGGGTGGAGGCAAGGGCCACGACGGAGGAAGGGCCACTTCTCCCCTTCTGCATATAAATATGGTTGAGGATAACATGCTGAGGCCTCGGCAGCGGTGGCGCTTGTAAGTTCAGCACCGTCATCTGTAGGTGCGGAGGCACCACTGGCGGCTCCTTGGCGTAATCCTCTCCTCCGAGCAGCAGGTTCTTGTAGCTTGATTCCGGCGACTCTGGTGGTTCAAACCCTGATATGCTCTCTATGTCTTCTGGCACGTACTCCTGCTTACATTGAAGTAGGAACAACAACTCTCAAACAGAGGTAAAACTCCTCAATCTGCCACATCAGGCATTAAAAGCTTTACCTGCAGGTCCAAAATGTTGTAAGTGTTTCCGGCATCGTCACGGGCAGATGGCAGTTCAGGGGCATGCCTGCACTGTCCATCCACAATAAACCTGTACTCGTAAACACCTGACGGCAGGACTTTCATTATTGTAAAGTCTTTCCCTGATCTCTGCAAGTGAATCCTGATGGACAAGAAATGCAGGTGTAATATGAGACTTGAAGGGCAACTATAAAACAATGTCCCAAAGAACGGGAACCAAATAAGTTTGAGCAAAACCTCGTCTTCCAGTTGTCCCATGACCCCTCGACCGCAATTTCTTTTCCCCCATGGCACCATGTGATCATTGTGGGGATCCCTTGCTCATTGCAGCTCTCTTCATAGATAGAAGAGGCCGGTTGCATCCACGAAGGATTCGGAATGTGAATTTCATCTGGCCTTTGCAGCGGAAGCACAGGAACCTAAGGGCGACAACTTCAGCACAATAACATAAGTATTTCTACAAAGAACAATAGTTGCTAACACCTAAGATCCCAATTAGATCCAACTCGATTCATGGCCGATTGGCGATGGTTTCATCTAATAGTGGGACTCAGAAGGGGACAAACCTGAGGCGCGAACATGAGAGGGGACTGGGTAGCTCGGGGGCTATGAGGAGGGGAGTGACCCATTGAGACATGGGTGCCGTCGGAAACAGCCATGGCTTCACGCGAGCTATTCTCAGCGTCGTCGTCTTCAACCGCGGACAGGGTATTGCTACCGTCTTCTCTCCCGTTCACGTTACCCATATCCGCTGCTCTGGCTTCAAAGTTCCCTGCTTTTTTCTGCGGACGGATAAATTGAGGTTAAAATTTATACCCTTTTCGGCACAGCCGAACGACGAATTGAGAGAGAAAAGGGGGAATAGGGCTTTTTAAGGTTTATGCAACAATCAAATCGCAATTAACCTCCTCAATGCAATGATCCAATCGAATCCCCTAATCCAAGCTTGAAGAGGAACCCGTCGTAATTGGGATTGAGAAGGAAAGGAAGACCGACGAAACAATGCGAAAGAGATCCGACAACTGACCTGAGAGCAGAAAGAGACGGAGTTGAAGCGTCGACGATCAAACAGGATAACTGAGGTGACGAATCGACCAAAGCTTCCCCCTTGCTTCGAAATTTCCCCGTTTCACTCCAATTTCACGAATTTAATCGCACCCCCCGGAAATAAAATACCTTGTATCAGTTTGTTTTGTTAGGGTGAATTGCGTGGATATATCCCAAAAAAAAAAAGAATGCAGCGCCATACCAGAAGGAAAAAAAATTATAAGAATTTGCCAAAATAACAGAAATCTGTATAATGAGTTGTGAAATTAACTTTTTTTTTTTGGTAAAATTAACTTTAATCTTTAACAAGTCGTGTTTCAACAATCGCATTCATTTTGCAAGGGAATGAGATTGTATAATTTTGAATATCATTACATTTTTTTGGTGTATTACTAGAGAGAACCCCCCCGAACTACGCTATGTGCGTGATCCATCGAATAACAAAGCCTAGGCTCAGACAACTTGGTAAACACGCGAAGAACCCTAATTCCGAAGAGTGTAGATGCAATGATGAAATCATATCGGTTTCAGGAGACGAGATAATATATATCCATGATCGTGATTTTGGAATTGAGAAGGGGAAGGAACACCGGCGATACAATGCGAACCTGAGAGAAGAAGGAGAGACGGAGTTGAAGGGTCGACGACCATCAAACAGGACAATGGAGGGGCGGTGACGAGTCGACCAACGCTTCTCTCTCTCTCTCTCTCTCTCGATGCCCCCTCGCCGTTTCACGAATTTATTCACACACTCCCAAGCTCTCGGAATCAATGTAATCCGATTTTGATCTTGCTGTTATTCTATTGCATTAATCTAATATTTGATTAAATAACATCATAATTAACCAACCTTTTTTTTAAAAAAAAACGATAGTAAAATGTTGATGTAATATATAATTAGTTCGCCTTCGCCTAAAAAAGATGTGATGAATGAATTTTGCAAGTTAAATCATTTCATGCCACCTGCCACCTGGGTAGGAGAAGAATCAAGAATGATCAGATTCAGGCTCCTGGTTGCCACCACCACTCAACACTTGTTACAAAGCATCCATGATAGGAATGGCACATGAAGACGGACGTTGGACTCCATGTCCGGAGTCGACATCGAACCATCGTCGCTAAGCTTCAGGTTCTGAAACAATAATCACAGGAACGTACCCTCAAATGAACATGCCAAAGCCTCCAACTTGACATCCACTCAACACCAGAACCATAGTTATGTTGTGAGGGTTAATTGGGTTAGCTTAATCTATTTAACTCAACACTGATGACATCTATAAATATAGTGAGGGTAATGTTTTTTAATGTATTAATCAGCTAATTGTGGGTTCACTGAGGAAAAAAAAATCAAAATACATCGAGCAACCAGAAAAAAAATAATAAAACAAGTGAAAGAAAAATTATGGGCCAAATCTTGGCATTACACGTACTACGTTTTTTCTGTTATGTAGCTTCAGATAGTCCAATATATACACACTTAAAAACCCAATCTAATCTTCCACCATATTTTTGTTTTGTGCCTATAGATTCACATACTAGTAGTTTTTTTCTGGATAATCGAATATTTTAGGCCAGGACCCAGTTAATCTCGGAGTCGGGGTCAGAAATCAGCCAGATGATTTGAAATATACGTTCTTTCTCCAAACTTGAGATTCGAATTCGGAGTGGGACAGACGTTTTGCACCGCGTTTCATCGGTTGAACTATCCAAATCTGGATTAGTAGATTTTATAAAGAGGAAGAAAATGTAGGAAAAATTCACAAGTCCAAACACTTTGTGCATACAAAACTATATCAAATGACAAATGGCAATGGAACTAAAGGCATAACAGTTGTATGACAAGACTCCTTGCGAACTATATAATGAATGGGCTTATTTATAGGAATAAAATTGTGCTCGTATATATGAGGTAAGGAAGTTATAACAAAAACTAAAATAAAATGGATGGAACATAGACGACCAAACACACATAAAATTAAGTTTATAGATATCGAGGAGGTTACTTTTCTTCACGCGTTGCGACAGTAACTTCGTGATCCATCTGGAGAACCATGTCCTCTTGGTCGGGATAACATATCTATATATTGAATATGCATTCATGCTTCCATCACATTACGTATCTAGAAAGTTCTTATCCACAAAATTTAATCTTAATATATTGATATGAAGCCGTGGTGGATCTAGAAATATATATGATTGGAGGCATAATAAGAATAAACTTCATTTTAATATGGGCGCATTTAATGTCATTAATAAAAATTTTATAAAATTTGTATAGGAATTATATTTTTTTTAATTTTAGAATGGGGACATTGAACCCCATTCTCTTATTCTCTTATGAATGGGTCCGTCCATGTATATATATACTGAATATAATACAAAGATATGTACACTATATACAAAAAAGTCAATAAGATATCTAAGATTGAGTGGTTATAAAGAAGAGAATCAAACTTTTTTTTATTTAAAGTACGAATCTCCATTTAAAGAGAGGTATTCATATGGGTTTTCTGAATCTAGTGAAAAATAGAATTGAATCAAAGGCCTGACGAATTTTTGGATTATAAAAAAAAATAACAAGGTAAAGGGAAATGTGGAACCTAGAAGCATGGTCTGCTCATCGTCGATTCAAGTGTTGTCAAATTTTATTGAATCACTCGTGTATGTGCACCGCATCGGCGTGTACACGCACGAAATATTAAAAAATATAAAAAATAAATATAATTGAAAGAGGGGGGGAGGTATGAAAGCAGCTGTGCGAGTATGGTGAGGCCAAATGTGGAGCCTTTTTTTTTTATTATCACAGTTTGTGTTTAATGGAAGGGAATCTTAGCTATCAATTTCTACGCATCCCAACACACACATACACATTAACCCACCCCATCATCCACAGCAGCAAAAATGATCCATTTTATTAAAAGAGGAAGATCTATAAAAGCTGTTCCATTGATTTGCAATCAAAATAACAAAAATATTAAATTATGGCATGAAAGATTAACATGGATCTTGGTTCAAAACATTCAATTATATATATATATAAAAAAAAAAGCTTCTGGTGCTCCAAGTACTCATGAGAAGAAGAAGCGGCACAAACTCTTTTCTTTGAACAAAAAGAAAAGGGCTTTTCACCAACCGCACAAATGGGCCACCTAAATGTCAATTCTGCTCTCGTTTTAATTACGAAAATGCCCTCTTTTTCCAACGGAGAAGATGCGAGCATAAGAGCTGATTATATATATATATGTGAACAAAGCAAAATGCGGAAGGCGGAAATAGGACAGATTTGGGTGATGGGTGCGCAATAAATGGGTGTTCATTGAAGACCGCTGTTCCAAAATTTCATTTAACCGGGGCATCGGGACATGCATTCTCTTTTGGATTTTGCACTTATAAATGTGCGCATTCATTAATGGCCTTAACAATTCAAAAAAAAAAAAAATTACTAGTCGCACTCCAAAGCACCCTTTTCCCTCGTTCACCTTTCACCGCCACCTGGCACCTTCTCGGCCAATCTCCATCTCCACGTTTCCCCAGTTTTCCATCATCTTCCTCTGATAAATAAGAAAGGATAAATAGATTAAGAATTGTATGGTGAGTGAGTGGATGGCATGCGATGCGACCTTCCATCACAAAGCTCAGTCTTTTTTCTTCCATCTATTTTAAAATAGAAAACACAAAATCTGATAGGTAATGTCGCCCCATCAGCAATTAATAAATATAGATATAAAATATAAAATAAATATTAGGAAGAAATGAAAAGAGAGGAAAGGAAGCGTGTTTTGTGGCCTATTTAAGCGGGCCTAGGGTCATCGGCCAAAGCAAAGCCAAAAACAGCGTCTTTGGGGGCTAAAGATGAGTTACTTGGGTGTCGGAATCAGTCCCGTTTACCACGGCGCCAATATGAAATCGATCGATCGAAGAGTGAAGCTGACTGAGCTGATTCTGAGGTGTTCGGTGTGTGGCCTCGGTCTCGTCGCGGCCCTACTCGTTGGGACGGACACCCAGGTCAAGGAAATCTTCACAATCCAGAAGAAGGCGAGGTTCACCGACATGAAAGCCCTTGTGTAAGAATTCGGACTTCCTGTCTGTTTTTTGGCTGAAAATACGGAGGCTTTTTTAACGGGGAGTTAATGTCGGTGGGGAAAACAGGTTCTTGGTGAGCGCGAATGGCGTAGCCGCTGCGTATTCTCTGGTGCAGGTGATTCGATGTGCGGTGGGTATGGTGAAAGGAAGCGTCTTGTTCAGTAAACCCCTTGCCTGGGCCATTTTCTCCGGTGATCAGGTCCCTCTCTCTCTCTCTCTCTCTCTTCCATTTCTGACATGATTCATATCTCATGCACAAATGGATTAGGGGAAAAGCCCATCGTTTGTCTAGATTTACCTCGTTCTTGGTTGTTGAGTGTAATTATGGTAATGCATTGACAAGTCCTCGAGGGTGGGGGTTCTTAAATGCCAACCCTAGAATCAGATGGACCCAACTGCAAAGTGAAAACCTTAAAAAGTTGGGCTTCCTCTTCTTTTTGGCAGTTCATTGCATCTTGTAATATCTTCATGAGTAGAGTGAATCATGTGAAGGGTTTTGACCTGCAATCCTTGAATATAAAATGAGCAGGCCATAGCATACTTGTGCGTTGCGGCCATAGCAGCGGCAGCACAGTCGGCGGCATTTGCCAAGTTGGGAGAGAGTGAGCTTCAGTGGATGAAGATATGCAACATGTACGGAAAGTTCTGCAACCAGGTAGGGGAAGGAATAGGGAGCGCCTTGTTTGCTGCGATTGGAATGGTCATGGTCTCTTGCATTTCGGCTTTCAGCCTGTTCCGCTTGTACGGTGGCAGCAAAGGCCGTCAAAGCTGGTGAAGCTTTGGTGTGAGCCTTTTGCGTTGTTGACAATAAGATAATAGTTTCAATCTGGGCGTCGTCTTGTCTCTCTGTATCTTGATGTGCATATATCATCGTGCCATTGTCGTTGTGTTAAGCAGCAAAGCGTGTCTGAAAATGGGCATTTGTGTTAGGATTCAAGGCTTTGTTCTTTTCTTCTTGTCTTCTTTTGTTCTCCTTCCACTCTCTTTTCTCCATCACGGCCGTAATTGCACGCTCTAGGGGTGGCCATTTCGGTTATTAACCGAATAATCGAGTCGAATCGAACCGAATAAGATATAACCGTACCTGAACCGAACCCGATATCAAAACCGAACGGTTATGATTTCTTTAAACCCGAAAAACCGAAATCGAAACAGAACCGAACCGAATAAAAAATAACCGAAAAAACCGAGAGAATAACCGACATTTTCTTTGAAAAATTAAACTTTTTACCAAAACCGAACCGAACCCGAATTGAAAAATAACCGAACCGAACCGAACCAGAATTTATATAAAAACCGAATGATTATAGTTTTTCTAAAACCGAAATAACCGAACCCGAATATAACCGAACCGAACCGGAACCCGAATTGGTCACCCCTAGCACGCTCCCATCGGAGAAGGGACCAGGGATGTTAACCAAAGACAACACACCAACTCTCTCCCATTTAATTAAGAATTTTCTGCGATTTCTTTAATTTGATTGGGCCTAAGATGAGTCCAAGCCCATCACTTGAGGAAGCATGTCCAGATTGATTGGGCTTTCGTTTTGCTTCTCATGAAGTTTTCGTCTCTCTTCGGCCCGCATATGTAATCATAATGAATGATAATATGATAAAGATATCATTTTTTTTCTATTCACTTATAATCCTACAAATTCTTCTTCTTTCTCACGAGATGGGATATCCTCTTTATATTTTATACACTGGCACTGGCAGTTGGCAATATAAGAATCGAACCGAAAAATACGGACAATTTTTTTATTTGAAACGTTCAAAATTTTGAACAACATTAATTTTAAAAAATCCAAATTTTTTAGATTAGAATCAAACAAAAAATTGTTTTTTTTTTAAGATCTAGAAACGGAACCGAAATGAATCAAAATTAAAACCTGTCCGACCAAACCAAATATAATATAACCACCAAATTGATATCCAATTTTTTAAAACCGGAAGAACCAAATATAACTATTACCGATCCGAACCTGAATGCAATATCGAAATGCCCACACCTAATTCAACATCTCATTTAACGCAACACTCGTAAGCAAAGTCTAGGTCGGAAGTTGGGGCACGATCGTTAGTTCCCTTTAACGTCGAACTTCTTGAGTTTCAAAGATTTTCAATTGGATCGACTTCTATTATTGTCTTAGCGAAGCCCTTCTCCCTACAATTTCATGGTTTTCTTCTTCAACTAGTCGGCGTTCTGGATGAATCTCCGCTGCTGGCTTTTCATCTCTGGGGTTAGGGTTCATCCTTGCTTTCGGGGAATTGGAGCTCTCTCTTTCTCCACGCCACTGGGGCTCCTTTAATCCGACTTGGGTTTTTGTCAGCATCGATGGGTCGCTCTCGCGGCAACTTCCACAATTACGAAGACCCTACGCAGAGGTTTGATCCTTTTATCATTCATTTCCCGGGTTTGTCAGTTTATCTTTCGTTATTTGTTGATGTATTCTCCAATCAACATGGGTCGTGTGGATTTCTAGCTTGGCTACACCGTGAAATTGACTGAATTGTAATGTTCTTTTGGATCTGCATTGTTTGTAATTCGAGCTGGCTCTAGGGATACCACTTCAAATTAAGCTTTCACCGGCTATGGTTCCCATCTGTTCATCTGCGTCAATACCCTCTTACTGCCTTTAGCATAATTGTGAAAGCTAAGCTTTTTGTGGCTTTCATACAGAACGAGGAAGAAGAAAAATGCAGCGAATGTGGAGAACTTTGAATCTACATCGACGGGTATACTTCTCGTTAAGCCCTTTTGCTCTCTTGTTGGGTCGTCGTCATGTCCCTCTGTTACTTTGTTTTTCTTTTGTGGAGGCAGTTCAAGGTACTGAGGGAGGTGGAAAATACAACTGTGACTACTGCCAGAAAGACATTACAGGAAGGATCAGGATAAAGTGTGCTGTGTGTCCTGATTTTGATCTCTGTGTAGAATGTATGTCTGTTGGAGCAGAGGTTACGCCACACAAAAGCGACCACCCATACCGAGTTATGGTTCGTGTTTTCATGCCATTTAGCTTACAGGAAGCCTGATTTTGCAAGAAAGTGACAATTTTCCTGTATTTTTTGGAATCAGCTGACTGTTGTCATTTGTTTTTCAGGGGAACTTAACATTCCCGCTTATATGTCCTGACTGGAGTGCGGATGATGAAATGCTTCTCCTTGAGGTGCCCTAGTTATCCTTTCGTGATCTTTTACTGATTCATGCATAATTTTTTTTTTTTGGGCCGATTGATCATTTGCTTCTGGCAATTCTTCCTTGTTATATCGCAATTCAGGGACTTGAAATTTATGGCTTGGGAAACTGGGCAGAGGTTGCTGAGCATGTCGGAACGAAGAGTAAAGAATTGTGCCTTGAGCATTATAGAAACATTTATTTGAACTCGCCTTTTTTCCCTCTTCCGGTATGCCTTATCTGATCACTTCCATCTGCTATAATAGTGCAAAGCTTAGGGAATCAATTGAACTAAGAGGCATGCTAATTTTCCAGGACATGTCACATGTAGCTGGGAAGAACAGAAAAGAGCTCCAGGCTATGGCAAAAGGGCGGATTGAAGACAAGAAAGGTCTGTGCTACTTTGTTGCAAATATGATATTGTTTTTGGTTGTATGTTTCTTTAAACTTATATGGTAGTTCCTTTCGTCTGAAATTTTCTGCGGCAGTGGAGCCGAACATGAAGGAAGAGTACCCGTTTTCTCCCTCAAAGATCAAGTACGTCTTTCATTCCCATCAGTAGAAAGCACAATGTTTAACACAACTCCATTTTTTTTCCTCATCATTTTCACCAACTTAATGCAGAGTTGAAGAAACACCAAAAGGTGAGTCCTTGGCCGGGTTTTTCTACTTCAAGTGTCGGTGAGCCTTTTCATGCTTCTCACTTAGTACGGTTCTGGTATTTTATAGCTCTAGCCTACCCTAATGAGTATATTTAGATTGCCAGGCATAGTTATATACTTCTATGTCATATATGATTGATGGAAATCCAAAATTTTATTTGCATTCAGCATATGGTGATCATGTTTTTCACATCGTTTCCAGGTGAGCTGCGATGTCACAATATCCGTAATCAATGCTTCTTACTGGTGTTTCTACTGAAAAGCATTTGTAGTTATCTGTTTTCTCCTTTCACTCATTGTTTTACCATTCTCCGTGGGCAGAATCTCAGGCAGATAGGAGTTTTGGAGGAAAGAAACCCATCGCTTCGGGGAACAACTCTTTGGTTGAATTGAGTAATTACAACCAAAAAAGACAAGAATTTGACCCTGAATATGATAATGATGCTGAGCAGCTCTTGGCTGAGATGGAGTTCAAAGAAACTGACACTCCTGAAGAACATGAACTGAAGCTGCGTGTACTGCGTATCTATTCAAAAAGGTCAGCATTTCCGATTAAACAAAGCTATCCTTTCACCCCGGGCTCATTGATTCAGACGAGTTTTATCGTATGCAGGCTTGATGAGAGGAAACGTAGAAAGGAATTCATACTAGAAAGAAACCTGCTGTACCAAAATCCATTTGAGAAGGACCTATCTCCAGAAGAGAAAGCGCTGTGCCGGAGGTTTGATGTTTTCATGCGTTTCCATTCGAAAGAGGAGCATGATGAGATGCTCCGTACAATTGTGAATGAGTACCGCATGTTGAAAAGGCTCAAAGATCTCAAGGTAATTAAAAAAACAGATAATCAGTTCTCTTTATGGCACAAAAATTTTGATGCGACTCATAATGGGTGTGGAGCAGGACGCACAGGCGGCAGGGTGTCGTTCCACGGCAGAGGCAGAGAGGTACCTTGAGAGAAAACGGAAAAGGGAGATTGAAGAAAGAGCGAAAGAGAGCGGGCAGTTTGGTGGGAATCTGAACGATACAGGTTCTAGGCCTTGCGTGCAAGCTTCATCAAGCTATGTCAATGACTTTGACCTTATCGGTTTCTCAGAGTCTCAGCTGCTGTCTGAATCAGTGAGTGGAACTATGAGAGGACTGACACATTTGGTCGAGAGAGTTGTGTAACTGTTTTTTTGTTTTTTCTTTTTTGCAGGAGAAACGTCTGTGTTGCGAGACCAAGTTAGTTCCACCAGTGTATCTTCACATGCTACAGATCATGTCGCAAGAGATCTTCAAAGGGAATGTTACCAAGAAGTCGGATGCTTATAGCCTGTTCAAGATCGATTCGAGCAAAGTCGACCGGGTTTATGATATGCTTGTGAAGAAGGGCATTGCTCAGCCTTGACACACGCAGATGCATAGTTATGTCTTTCAAAACAACACTTTGGATTTGTTCAGATGTCAATGTATGCTTAGATTTAGGATGAAACTCCGCTTACTTCTGTCGATTTTTTTCCCTATAAAACTCCCGGGTTCGGTGACTTCAATTTTCCGTTTTACCCTTTATAATAGAAAAAAGAAAGACAACACAAGTATGGATAAGAGATAAGACAATAGACGAAGCACGACAGCCACACAGTCTGATTTAACCAGGGTGTTGAGATGACAGTCGACACTTCTTCCTTGAAAAATGAAAATATCGTCTCTGCAACTTCACACGCGCCTCACAGGGTGCAAAGCCCTCGCCAAATCATCTGCAATTCAATCCTTCATCCTCAACCCAACCACAAGGACAGCGTATCTCAGAACCCCCGTCTCTTGCGTCTCAGAGAGTTCAGTCAAAAGGATCAGAGCCGCGAAAACAGGTCTTGGACCGATACCCAAATCGCAGATCCTTGCGAAGAATGAAACTTTGGAGAAATCCTCAGATGGGTACTCGAGGATCTTTGTGATGAGTGGGTTGTCAATGGGGTTAATGTTGCTGCTTCTGAGTGTTGACGCAGAGAAGGCGATGGCGTTCGGTCCAGAGGGTCCATTGGTGGAGGAGTTTTGGGACAACGTGAGAAGGTACGCTCTTTACGCGCTGACGGTCAGTACCGGAGCCATCTACGCCGTGGTTGAGCCCATCTTGGATCTGCTCAAAAGCCCAATCTCCGCGATTCTCATTCTGATCATCTTAGGTGGAAGCATTTATATCTTCTCCCAAGTGCTTTCCGCCATGGTTGGCGTCTCTGATTTCGCTTACGACTACGGATATTGATCAACCAATGCAAGATAAGTTTGTCTTTTGAGAGCTTGTGTAGTTTTGGTTGATCCTTATGCATTTCTTGTTTGGCCTGTACTTCATCTGTCAGCGAGAAAGTTGATAAAAGTGTGGCTTGAATCGGTGTTTTGAGTATGCACAAAGATCATATGGGTATACGGAACGTCTCGTTAACATACATATATATATATATAT
>NW_010965451.1:1823546-1843378 GCF_000463585.1 Tarenaya hassleriana
AAGTTCGGCCACATATATATATATATATATATATATGTATAGATCACGTTAATACAATGTATACAGGAGTCTTTGCTTTGCCCAAGGAAAACTGAACGCCAAATGATAATGTTCGGTTCTGTGGAAGAGAGTAGACGTAGTTTACTAGTAAATTGGGCGAGAGAGAGAGACTGTAATCGCTCCATGCCGAATACGGGGTCACGAGAGTGCACAACACGCGCAGCCAATCAGAAACAAAACTAGTAGAAATGGATGGCTGCTTCTTCACACTGTCTGGGACATCCCAGCTCTGACGATCCAAGATTTGATATTTCTGGCCGGATGAATGGGCAATTGGATTTAAAAAAGAAAAAGATTCGATTTATTCTTCATTATAATGTCATCTCAAATTCTCCAACGGAAGTCTCCAAAATAAAATTGTAACAAAAATAAATATCTAAAGAATCGTGTCTCTTAATATTTCACCTTTCACCTTTGGTTAAAAAAGATGGGGCGAACTAAGGGTGTCAAAAAAGTCTGAGGCCCGATATCCGGTCTGAATCCGTCCGTAAAATTTACGGGCTTGAGGTTTCAAAAATCAAGAAACCCGATACCCCGTCCGAACCCGCCCGTAAAATTTACGGGCTTGGGCTTCAAAAATCAAGAAGGATGGTTGGTACGTAACAACAGCTTCTACACCTAAATGAAGCTGATAAGCCGTCAAGCGCGTATGTGAGGGAGAAGAAAGGGAACGCAGGGAAGAAGAATAGAGCTGCAGAGGAGGAGGAGTAACGATAGGTGCAGGAGCTTGGAGAAAAAGAGGAAAAGTGGGTCTGCGTTTTCACTGGCTTGTTAATGTCATTTTCCTTTAGCTATTATTGTAACCGAATTCTGCAGTGTATGTAGGCCTGTAATGTGTGAGGGATGGGTATGCTTTTGTTCATATGAAATTGTAAGGGGAGGGGTGAGAAGAGAAGCTCACAAAAATCAACTTCTTTGGGGTTCAAAAAAGCAACACAACAGGGTTCTTATTCTGGATTTTCTACTTCTGAAACCTTATTAGAAGCATCTTCTGATTGGATCAGCATCGTCAACGGTCCATGCGTGCACCTTCTTGTTGAAACATTGAACTCTTATCATTTGTCTTTCATCAATCAAGGGATGATAAACTCCATCACCCTAGCTCCCCTCATTCTCAGCAGGTTGTTTCTCTCCCTAGAAGAAGGATCCACCATCACAATGCCACAAAAACATGGTATCATGACGTGTGGTGAGGGTCCAACATCAGCCAACTTTTCCGTGAACACGAGAGTACTGTGAGGTTTGGTGTTAGTCTGATTATGTCTCTAACCAAACTGTCACTTTTCGCACACCACGCAATTGTTACACCAGGACCTCTCCATCTGAAAACACATGACTAAAATTTGAAGGTAGATTTTACCAAAAAAATGTTGAAGGTAGATGTAACCATAAATCTAAAGGCTATAAGCATAAACAACAATACTGGCTGAGCTTCAGGATGCACATAATTGAGAGAGAGAGAGAGAGAGAGAGAGAAATCACTTGAGTTATCATAAAATTAGAGGGCGTAAGCGGCGGACACGTTCTTGATATCTTAGCATTAGAGCTCTTGGTGCACACAACATGCTAATAAGTGATAGCTGGAAACTTACAACTGAGAGGATATCCTGAGCTAGCCCTTTTTCACACAACGGTGGCCCCACTTTAGCATCACAAGCATAATTCGTGATAATGTCATGGTCGGACACTTGGTTGTAATTTACAAACAAAAACATGGAGAGAAATTTATCAAGGCCTTACCTTCAAAGCTTCTTCGAGGGTACGTGTGAGACATCTAGTTTCTTTACCTGCAGAATGACAAAAGGGAAATAGCCTTAGGCTTGGAGGTGAGGAGTATAGGGGATCGATGCAGATTGTTCCGCGAAATATTACCTGTTTCATGCTCAGATCTCCAACTTGAATGGAAGAGTTACGAGTAATGCGCTGCAGATCCCTGTCTGTGTGAATGGTCAGGCAATGAGGGACAGTATCGATGAGAATAGAGAAAACCATATATATATATATATATATATATATATATGGCACCGTCAGCGGATCGAGAAACATCGACCGTATATGATAATTTGAACTCATCCATGTTCCCAATCATATGTTCTTCAGTCTTATTGTTACCATCAGCAACTGAAGTTGAAGTCGTTCCCAGGGGAGACATGTATTGTTTGCATCAGCAGATTCGTCGCCTTCATTGCCCATGATGATCTGAGGATTAGCTGAAGCATATACAGCATCTTCACCATCGCCAACAGAGAAAGGAGGCCTTGGGCAAGAATCATGATCCCGGCACCACTTGTGTCAGAGAAACCTCACACCTGAGAGTCAAGGAGGGTAAAACCTGAAGCAGCAGTAGGGGAAAAAAAAAGGCTTTGATCGTTTTCTACCATTCAATACTCATTCTCGTGCATAGACGGCATTCAGAAAGTAATCACCGAATTTACGAATCTCTCAGCTGCTGTACAAACCACCTGAGAATAAAATAAGTACAGACAAAATTCATCTACTAATGTTAACAAGGCTTTACAACCAACATCAAACACAAATGGAAGAATAAAACGGCGCAAAGAACAAAACTCTCATCAGAGAGACAACACAAACAAAACGAATGTTGAGCTGAACAATAACAGAAGCCATGCCCCGGCACCACCCCAACCTCCACCAACCACCACTGCAATGGTCGCAACTACCCCGACACCAATGCATACTGTGAACACCATCACACCTTTCTTCTCCATCCACTCCACCTTTTCCTTCATTTCCTCTAACCTCTCCCTAACCCTTTCCTTTTCAGTCTCTGCCCTCATCAACACCACCTCCACCCTCCTCCGCCACTCCCTCATCTCCTCGCTCTCTCTCACAATCACCTCTTGGCTCTCTTTCATGCCCTCCACGTCTATCCTAATCTTCTCCACAATCATCTCTCTCTCTACAGCCTCCCTGTCCATCTCTTTGAATATGGACCCATATCTCGAGTTCAGCTCCTCCAAGTACCTCTCAAGCACCGAGAGATTCAAGTCCAGCGACCTTATCTTCTGCATCAGTATCTTCAGAACGGTATCCCCTGGCATTCTGCTTCCTTGCTGGTGATGCCTTACCTCTTCCACGGGCTCTAGCGGCTTACTCTTTCCGTCATTTTCTCTTTGGAAATCTTAAATTGGTTTGCTGTCGTATCTGGTGGGGTAATGGAGGAACTTTGAAATCCTCCCCAACTGCTTTCCAAAGATCGGTTCCTTCATGAACGCTTGCATTCTGCTTTCCCATTATCGCTTCAGATTTCCCTACCCCACTCTCCGGTGAGGTTTCCGACTCATTCACACTCAGCATGCTCCCGTTAGCACCATCACTCCCCTTGGTACACTCTGCTGTCTGTGTTGGCACTGTCTTCTTCTCTTGCTCAGCTTCTCCTTCAGGGGTTTTGAATATACTGCTGTCTTGGATGGATATTAGATCCTTCAGCATTCGTTCCACAGCATCCACTCCATAAACTTCAATCAAACTCAAAGTGCAATAGAATTCTGAACCGTAGTGGCTTACGAAGTTAAGTTTCAGATATCTCACCCATTTTGGTTCTACCAGCGTGAAGTTCTGCTCGTGCTTTACGTTTGCAGCCGTAAAGTTTCCCATATGTACCCAGGTATCAGTCGGATAGACCAGGCTGCCAAGCAACTGAAAATCCTTCAGATTGGAAGAGTAATGCTCCAAATTCGCAATCTTGATCGTATCCACCAATGTTTCCTCGGAAAGTTCTATGACGACAAATTTCTCCTCAGCAGAACATGGATTACGGAGGTATTTATCGTTGTCCCGGTTTAAGATGCTTGGAGCTCCCTTTGCTTCCTTGTTAGAAGACAAGACTTTTGCGCCCTTAGAAGCAGAGGCATAATTGTACTCCTTCCCTCCAAGCTCCATCCTGTGAACCACGCCACTGACCTGACCTGACAAAGATTTATTTCTAGAGCTGAATGTTTTGCTCTTGAACTCATCAAGGCCAAGTGGAACAGCACGAGATAGCCGATCAAGCTTGGAAACATTGTTCACGATATCATTCCCTGAACCTGTGATATTCATCTCACTATGCTTCACAAGGTCGTCGTCCTTTTTCTCTATATCATTCCCATAATCTATGTTATTGATCTCCCTCGGCTTCACAAATTCATTGTCTTTGGTTTCCATATCATTCCCAAAATGTGTGCTATTGATCTCACTCTGCTTAACATAGCCCCTGTGTTTGTTTTCTTCAACTGGGGTTGTATCATCACTACTAGTAGGACAAAAATCCAGGGCACAATGAACAGAATCAGAATCCAGCGATGGCGGTTTATCGGCATTCTCAGCTTTCTCATCTAGTCTGCTATCATCTGAATCGATTTCTCTGACAGGAAAGACTAAAGATGCATCTGCAAATGCCAAAAGTAGTTTCTCAATCTGCTGACGGAGAAAAAAAGACAAAATGCTACGGAGAATAACTCTATCTTCAATTTTGTAATCTCTCTGTGTATGTATACATTCTATAGTTCATTGTGAGTCTCAAAACTAAAATAAAAACTAGCGGGTTACCTCTGTCACCGTCTCCACGGCTAATCCATAGGGTGGAGAGGAAAAGAAGCCCCCATAGGAGGCAAACCAGTGACAGAGAGACTTTGTAGAAACAGTTCCTTCCATGAGAAACGTTCTCATAAACTCTCCTTCTAAGAAGAAAAGCTCTGCGTGATCTCTGCATTGCACATCCAGTCAAGAGCAAAACAACCAATTGGATCGGGCACACCCACCACGCCGCCTGGTATTAGCAACACATATTGGATAAGCATGTTAACTAAAGATGCGGCAACATATCTCAAACTGCAAAAAAAAGAAGAAAAAAAGAGCTTTTTGTGCTGCATGAGGATGGGAGAGGAGCAGATCTGATAAAAATGTGAAAGCTATCAAAAGAAAGTCGTACCGGGTAAAATATTCAGATGAATTGGATAGAAGTGAAGATATGGCAGGACAAATCTAAAAAAACTACCAGCTGAGAATTTCATATGCAAAATTCTGCCACATTACTCGACCACACAGTACACTCAAGGTGTCTGAAAACAAAAATCTCCTCAGACAAAAAAAAAAAGATAATGTCCTGGACATCTCAAGCCTGAAAACGAATTTTCTTCCTCCAAAAAAATGTATAAAAAAACTGCAGGAGGATTGATAAACAAGTTACCTCAGAGTAATCTGCAGTAGGTCTGCTGCAAGCTAATCAATGCCATATTTTTTTTCCGCATTTGCTTTGCCACAATTCTTGAAACCCTAAACCCTAAACACTCTAAACCCTAAACCCCAAACCCCAAACCCCAAACCCCAAACATTGATACATTTGTCTAAACCTAAAGTTCGGTTACCATTTTTCACAAAATACAAATAATAAAATTTTTCTGACAAACAACCATGAGAAACTTGAAATATCATCAGCAGAATCGCAAATGTCATCAACATTGAACCCAACAACCATGACAAACCTAAAGTTCGGCCACCATTAAGAGGCAAATTTATTCTTTATACAGCATTGAACCCATCAAGCTCTCAACTCTCAAGTATTAGATACAAGAGGTCACACAAATCAGTAAACAGTAAAAGTTTAACCCATCCTGGAATCATCAACCATCCAAATAAATGCATCAAGATACACTACCTGTTGTCTTCCCCTTAATCATTTAAAAATTTGCAGACGGAATTTTATAGTCTCTAATGATTCCTGGGATAGCTATAAGGTTGTAGAGAGTTCTCCCTTGGATTACTTGAAAGTGATGTGGTGTCAACCTAAGATTCTGTCTAAACCTAAAGTTCGGCCACCATTTTTGACAAAATACAAATAATAAAATTTTTATAACAAACAACCATGACAAACTTGAAATATCATCAGCAGAATCGCAAATATCAGATCCAGTGGACAGTGGAACGGGAGCTAATTGGTTGACCTTTGGGCCCACAGATTTGTCTAATAGAGAAAGGCTTGTTCTGAGAAGGCAATCCCTTAAGATTGCAGTAGGTGAGTTATCGATCTCTGCGCAATTGAAATTGTGAACATCACCAGAAGAAAAGGCGCAAATCTGGTAAACCAGAAACAAGAAGCAGAGTGAAGACAGCAAATCTGACAAACCAGAAACAACGGCACCCCGAACCCTTATCGACCAAACGCTAACCTAACGAGACCTATGAGATCAAAAACCGATACCCTAACTGAGAAATCTCGAACAATAAATCGAAAACCAAAATCCTAAAGACAAACCTGAGGCACACGCGATAGACGGCCGACACGAAGAGAGAGGTCAGCTCGGCGACGGGCGAATCGGGAGGGGGGGGAGAGAGAATTAGCGAGCAACGATAGTTTGAAGAAAGAAGTCGTGAGGATGTGGGAAATGTAACACTTTAATGAATTAGGTGGTAACTGAGATTTTAAATTAAAATTAAAAAAACAATGTATGTACATACAAATATATATACACATATTAAAAAAAATAAAAAATAAGGGCAATATGAACTTTGTGTATTTGGCAAATAAATATACAAACTTTCATTTTGATAATAAAATACACCAACTTTTATATTTTTAGCGTAAACCTCCACAAACAATAATAACATAAAAAAATAACGAAACCATCAATACATCATGTACAGTTATATATAAATATCATATCATTTGTTTAATAAAACTATATAATTAATTATATGTAATAAATTTATTATTAACATTATTTAGTGATTTTGTTTTTTATGTTCAAAACATAATGTATATGGAAAATGAAACCCTTGAAATGCAAATATATTATGTTTTGAACATCAAAAAACAAAATCACTAAACAAGGTTTATAATAAATTCACTAATTATATATATTATATTTTGAATATAAAAAAACAAAGTCACTAAACAAAATTAATAATAAATTCACAAAACATAATTAATAACATGGTTTTATTAAATAAATGATATGATATTTATATACAACTGTACTGACCATGGCATACCATCTGATAGTTGAAACAATCATATGGACGAAGCAATTTATGATCACAAGATCCAATCCTATCTATCCTCGAGTTCCGATTCAAACAGGCTCCAAAAACTGCTCCAAATCCGCTGTTTTTATCGTCGTAAAAGATCGTTATCTTTACTAATCTTCTCGAAGCATCTACATATATCAAGAGAAGTTACAAAATACATACAACATCACCAAATTTTATATAAACACATACAATTTCTAACAGTTTCACAAACTTAAATACATGGACTTAGAGTCGGGCATTTCGGTTCGGTTCTTTGGAACCGGACCGAACCGAACCGTTAAAACGGTATTTTTTCCGACCCGAAACCGCTGTTATTTCCCGAACGGTACCATTTTTAGAGAACGGAATTTTCCCGAAACCGAACCGAACCGAACTTTAAAAATCCCGAAAAACCGAATATTTTTAAAGGAAATCTATCATTTTTTTAATAAAATCCGGAACCGAACCGAACCGATACCGAAACCGAACCGAACTGAATACAATAAAAAACCCGATTGGTACCTATTTTTGTAAAACCGAAAGAACCAAACCGATCAATTATATCCCGAACCCGAACCGTTTCCCGAAACGTCCACCCCTACATAGACTGACAATAACGGGCGACATGATTAACTGACATAAAAGACAATAACTAAAACATTAGTGGCATATGTTAATGATATAAACTTGGTTGACTTTTTTGGTATGTCGTAAGCCATCAGTTTCATTTCTTTTAGGAACTTGATACAAACCAAGCACCAACAAAACCTTCCTTTGACCAAGGTCCTTCAAAAGCACGATCAACCATCACTTTCAACATTTGACGTAAAAGAGTTACTCCACTTCGTTTTCTTCAATAGATTGTTCAAAATTTTTCTCTCCACTGTTTATTTTTGCCTTCCTCATTAAAGCAATTCCCCACCGACTCTTCATTTCTCATGGACTGCTCATTTGTTCTTGCGTCTAAACAATACTAAAAACCTATGGTAACTTGATTTTTGATATGTCTTTAGTGTTTTCTAAAGATGTCACCGTTGCTTCAAATTTCTCCGATATAGAAACCAAAATTTTTCTATACAATCTTATCATTATTGACTTCAATGCGAAGAATTCTTACCTTGATGATTATATTGATAAGATGATCAACATAATCTTTCACAAACTCGTTCTGCTTCATTTTCTGTCGTTCAACTTCTCACAATAAATTTAGAACCTTCAATCCTCAATTTTTTGCATCCTCTTCACACCCTTTTTTTTAGAAATTCCCACATACTTTTCGCGATTCAAGCCTCATAATCTTGATGAGGATCGAGGAGAAATTGCAACAAACATGCACGATTCGGCCTTTGCTTTCCTCGTCATTTTCTCTTTGGAAATCTTAAATTGGTTTGCTGTCGTATCTGGTGGGGTAATGGAGGAACTTTGAAATCCTCCCCAACTGCTTTCCAAAGATCGGTTCCTTCATGAACGCTTGCATTCTGACAACTCAAACTTCATAGTTTTCTACCACTTAAAGCTTTGATCTTATTGTTAATTTTATCTACTCTCCTCTCAAAAGAGATTCATCTGTTAAAGACACATTTATTTCTAAAATTATCAGAACACCTACATATATATAACTTCTTCTTCATTGCATTGAATAATCAGAAGGAGTTACAAAATACATATAACATCTATACACTTATAAATACATACATATAACTGCTATATTGCAGTTCCTTACCATTCACAAACTTAAATACATAAAATTTACAATAACTTACAACATAATTGACACATAAAAGACAATAACTAAAGCATTAATATCATATGTTAATAATATAAACATGATCGATTTCTTTGGTCACCCAACTTCATTTCTTTTAGGATCTTGATACTAACCAAGCACCAACAGTCTTCGATGAGTCACACATCCACCTGCCACACGCATAATGTGTGCATATATTTCCGGTCCGATATCTCATTACCCGTTGCTGATAAGAAATAGGACTTCTCTAAATTGTATAAATAGAGTCAATATGCCTATACATATCCGCCTCAACACTTACAGACAGCCAGCAGTAGGGCTGGACGTTTCGGTTCGGTTCTTCGAAACCGGACCGAACCGAACTTAAAAAACGGTATTTTTTCCGATCCGAAATCGTTCTTAATTTTCGAACGGTACCATTTTTAGAAAATCGATTTTTTTTGGAACTGAACCGAATCGAACTTTAAAAATCCCGAAAAAATGAATACTTTTAAAGGAAATCTATCTTTTTTTTTTAATAAAACCCGGAACCAAATCGAACCGATACCGAGACCGAACCGAACCGAATACAATATAAAAACCGATTGATACCTATTTTTGTAAAACCGAAAGAACCGAACCGATCAATTCTCGTCCCGAACCCGAACCGTTTCCTGAAATGCCCACCCCTAGCCAGCAGTGTATAAGATTATAATTGGCTTTCTTATTATCTAGGTTAAACATATTACATATAGTAACAATCAGATCCTAAAGATTAGTAAGTATTCCTATAATTTACAATCTCAAAATATCTCCAATAGAGTGCACCTCTAGATGAAACACATTACTTGGAGAACGAGAACTCAGAATGTTCAGCCCTAAACCCAAACCTTAAAAAAAGGGAGATGAAAAAAGAAATTTGGTAGCTTGGGCTTGATCTTGGGCTTGGGCTTGGTCTTGGTCTTGGTCTTGGGCATTAGACCGAGTTCTAATTAATTTGTCGTAGATCTCGGTGTCTCATAGGCTCAGACCCAAGGCAACGTATACCAGCAGTTTCCGGCGAAATCTGAAAGCACCGACCTCAGATCCCGCGAAAAAATTAATCCAGCCCCAAGCAGGGAAAATGGCAAGGATTGAGCAGATCGATGATGCGGACAAGACGAAGAAGATGAAGAATAGGAACCATGGCTCTACCAAGTTCTTCGTGTTCGTCGATTACCTTTTCCTCTTCATATTTTTCGCCTTCCTCTGTTTCATCGTCCTCAAGATTTTGGGTGCGTAAACCCCTACATTATCTTCTTCTTTTCTTCAAATTCATTATTTAGGTGTAGTGATAAATTCTGCAACTCCTACATCCATAGCTCATGTTCAGATATGATATACTACTGGTCAGGATTTTTTGGTTGGTACGCGGTGGAATCGTTAATTATCATCGATCGCTTGGCGTTGTCAATTGAATGAAATCGATTTTTGGAATTAACAATGCGCAGGATTTGGATTTGGATTTGGATTGAGCTGATAGGGGCACATGGGGATGAAAAGAATCGCGGTTCTCTGGTACTTTTTTCGAGCCTTGTAGCTAATAATTCTTTCACTGCTTTTGCGCTCTCTTTCTCCTGGCAATTGTCTCTGATACATTTTCATTCTTCTTTGACTTGGCAATACTAAGGTTACTTGTATCGTTTGTTTAATCTGCCTCTGATAATTTCGTCTTACATCCTTCCCGTGATGCACTGCCATACCCCTCGGCGCATAGGCAAGGCTACTCGGCCGAGACCCGGCAGATGCCTACTCGGCCTCAGCCTTGCGTACCATGAGTACCGAGGGTCTGTCACATATCTCTTTTGTTTCATCTGATTTATTTGTGTTGTATTGCAATGATCTTTCTTTTTGGAGAATCTATGTAAGAATCTTAATCCACTTGGAACATTCCACGACGAACTGGGGAACTACTACTTAGAGGTTTGGGTTTTCTTTAGCATAACATGTGTTTCCATGATTTGAGGCAAAGTCTGGTCTATATATGAAAGAATGAACCAGACATTTTTGGCCATTTTGGTCGCTTTCGCCTGTCTCTATGGGTGTATCGTGATTTTGGACGCCTTTTTCTCCTCAGTTACCAGTCATTTGAAGCATTCACTGTTGTTTTCTACATGTTTTTTTCAAAACATTATGTTTGTTTTTAGAATAGGATGCAAATAAACCCCCTGGATTTCATCTCAAGACAGACTTAGAAACGAAAGACACCATCTCTCTCTCAAGCAAAGAGAGGACAAACAGGACCGTGAAGAAATAGCTAGGCACATTACCTAGACAGTGCAATGCACTTGAGAAAAGGGAAGGAGAAGAGTATACTTTCATGAGAGAGGGGGGTCATGGTAACATATTAAGAGCGGAGGGTTGAATTGGAGAGAGTCAGAAGAAAGAATTGTTAGGATCTTCAATATGAGGTTTGAAGGCATCCACCATTGATTCACTCATTCAAGGTTTTGTGTGCTCCTTGGTCTTGGGGAGTGTCCTCTTTCGAGAGAAACTCTCGTATGAAATCCATAGGTTAGTCAGGCATTCTTCTACGTGAAACTCCATTAATGCTCCCCCACTCCTTTGACAGCTTATTAACACGCATTTTCGTAAAAATAAATCATATGTGCATATACCTTTTGATGATGATGAATGGATGAATGATGAATGACGATGATGATGATGATGGTGATGATGCGTGAATACAGGGAAATGGTGGGTTAGATTACCAATTCCTTTGGCCAAGAGAGTTATCTATCCCCTGCTTCTGCTCTGCTCTATAATTTCTCAAACAGGCTGAATTTTATACTTTGGACTCGAGCATGATTACATCTCCAAAATCCAGACATGAATGCACGATAAATGCCTAGAATGTTTTCGAAATCCGTACTGTTTTGATCTTTGGTAAGTTGAGGTTTCATATGCAAAAAGTGGCACCCCAAGCAATGAGTAGTGAATTATTAATTACAGTGGAAAATATGGTAATTAAAAAGAAAAAGGGGAAAAGAAAGATGGAGAAGCAGTTGATGGAAGGGTAACTGCCGAGTGCCACTCTCTCCTGAACTCTATTTTTTTTTTTGGAACTTTATCTGCTTCACTTGCGCATCACCATCTCCTTCTCACTACCTCATTTCTGAGATGTTTGGGTTTCTCTTCGGTTGGCGAAACGCTTCCAAATGGTAGAAGCTTATTATATCATAAAGATACAACTTCGCCATCTGCCCAATACTTTGCGTACCAATAGTTTTTTTTTTTTTTTGGATTGGTGGCAGCAAAAGGATGGTGAAGAAGGTGCAGTGCCGGCTGAAGCTGCTCAGGAACAAGAGGTACGCCATTGTGAGGCACTTGAGGGGAGATGTAGCTCAGCTTATCAGAATGGGAGACCGAAATCGAGCACTCAGTCGGGTAACATTCAGAACCCAATTTCAGCTGTTTGTTTATCGAGAGAGAGAGAGAGAGAAAAGACTCACGGTCTGACAGGCTGAGCAGCTCCTCAGAGATGAAAACTTGATGGCGGTTTATGAGTTGTTAGATCACTTCAGCGAGTTCATCATCATCCATATGCCCTACATTCGAAGGCATAGGTCAGTCCTTTTTCTGATCCATGGATCTGACACTAGAAAGATTGTTTGCGCTCTGTGAATATCGAACCACGGATTGAATCCTTTCCTGATCGTCGTATTTGATGCCAAAAGGTTTATTAACAAGCAGTTTTGACTAAATTAAGACTTGTATGTGGAAATAGAGAATTGCCTAATGATATCAACGAAGCAGTTTCGAGCCTTGTATTTGCCTCTTCAAGGTGTGGAGACATACCCGAGCTGTGCAGCATCAGACAGTTATTCGGACAACGTTACGGGCAAAGATTTCTGGCGACGGCTCTGCATCTTCTGCCTGACAATCTTGTCAATTGCCAGGTTCAGTCTCTTGCTTTTTTTCTCATTAGTGATTATCTGGAAACATTCATTAGTGCTTTGGGTTCCTCAATCACAGATCAAAGAGAAACTCTGTGTAGTCTCTGTGCCGGATGATGTTAAGTCCAAATTGGTTGACGAAATAGCGAGGGAGTACTGCCTCGGTTTAGAGGTTTTGGCTCTTGAATACACTGCCGGGTTTCACAAACAGGTGACATTTGCACATTTTCTTCTGCTATTCATGTAACAAGTAGAAATCTATAGCTGAGTACCACAGGGAGCTTTGCTCTGTAGGAAGGGATAGGGCAAATGAACTATCCAGCATATCATTAGGGCTTTCTTAGAGATCAAGAAAATATATTGCTCGACTGATTCGGCATCATTTTTGCGTCGCTTGTATCCATTTCATGTATGAACGTGCACAGGTCAAAGAAAGCAAAAGTGCAGAGATTGAGAGGAAAGAAATCATGAGTTGCTCCGCTGGTTTCTCAGTTGAGAAGCCCTTTCCATGTCAAGAGCAACATGCAGAAGTGGACGCTTACGATGAAGCAGAAGTATATAAATTCACCATCACGGAGCTTGATATTGAGAAAGGTGGAGAAGTGGGGAGGAGGGGTAACAGGGGAAGAGATGATACCGAAATAGCGACGATATATCCCGAGTATAACATCGAAGAGTTGAAGGCAAAGGATCAGAGAATGTTCAGATTCGTAGAGAGAGTGAGGGATATTCATGAAAAGAGCTTGGACGAAGTGTCCCAAAGCGAGAAACCTGGGTCAATCTCTGGAGGAAAGAGTAGGAGATCAAGGAGGAGATCAAGATCATGGGAGACTGTAATGAAGAACGACATGGCAAGCGTGGTGTACTACCGCAGACACGGCTGCAAAAGGCATCAGAAACAGGTGAAGCCGTACAATGTTTCCACGTGCCCCAATAAACAACACTCGACGTCCAACGGGTCAAACTCGTGCGGAATCATGGTTCCAAAGCACGTGCATCCCAAGCTCCCTGACTACGATGAAATTGCAGCTAAGTTCATGGCTCTCAGGAGAGACAACATGTATCCTTATTGAAGTCCTTGGTCAGAAAACATTGAGAATTGCTTTGTCTTCTTTAATTACAAGCACCATTCATTCATTGCGTGTCCGAATTTGTGGTCATTTGTTTTGGATCCTCTTAACATTTGGAATTCCAAATATCATTCGATGTGACAGTACACATCACATACCATGTCATAATTCTGCACCATGCCAACAAATTAAATCGGTATTAAACTGTACCGGTTCAATCGGATCATTTTTCTCTTTAAATGTCCATTCTTCAATCAAAATCTAAACACCTAATTGTCTAACGAGCCAGCTCGACTAAGTTCGATTCTGATCGAAATAAGATATTGCTCATACGGTTAGGTTTGTTTCCAAATGAGTCAAAAAAAATATTGACTCAATTCGATTTGTTTATTCCACAAAATTTTTTTTTTTTATAACGGAGGAACCCTAGCTGCTACCCTTCGGATTTAACGGTCCGATGGGAAGATATCAAGATTTAATTGAATCGGTTGGAAATCGATTGCAGAATTTTATTTATTAAAACGACCAGAAATCCATTCATTTTTCGATTGGATCAAACTTTGAAGGCATCAATGCCCACATGGTTTTAAATTACGATCGATTAATATCGAATTTCGGTGGTTCAAATCGAAGATAACTGTTATTTATCCAACAAAATTTGTAGATACGTAGAAACTATTTTACGTTGTTTGTGTCTTAAATAATGTTTTGGAAAACGAATGGAAAGTCTTTTTTCCATTGCATTGGAAACTGTAAATATATTATTATTTTTATTTCAAAAAATATTTTATAAATAAAATAAATTATAAAAAAGATGGTTATCAGAAATTATATTATAGCATTAATTTTTTTCGAGATAGAAATAATTTTTAATCCATTTTGATCTAATTTATTGTTCACCGACTTTGGTTCAGGTACACGACTTGATGAGTTGTCGACTTCTTACATGACAAAAATCTATTGAATCTCTCGTAACTAACTTTTGTCTCTTTGGGGTTTGTTTTTCCTCACGCCGAAAGTTGGGGGCTTCTTTCCTGTGGCTTTGTCCTTGTCCCTGCCCTTAATCGTTTAATCCCTATATATCCAAATTATTTATTATTCCCTCACTTTCAAAATATTTGTAGTTTTAGATTATTTTCTATATTTCAAAATATTTATAGTTTTACATTTTCAAGACATTTTTTATAATAGTTTTCAATTTTATCCCTACCAAATTCCAATACATTATTAATGATTGCATTGTTTTTATTATTAAATAAGGGTATATATGACTTTTGATCCATTTTAAAAAAAATGTGAAACAATTTAAAACAACAAATATTTTGAAACAGAGAGAGTATGTTTTACTTGCTCATATATCATCTGCTTGTGATTGTAATGAACTATTTTTGTTCAATATTGAAAAATATAAATTCGAGATGATTAACTTTATCTGTTTTTTTTTGTAATTTATGAAAGCAAACATCATGAATGTACAATATAAGTATATAATAATGTTCTTTATTGTTTGTTTTTTTAATCCTTTAAGAGACACGGATATTTTGGAAGAAAAGGTTATGATCGAAATAGAAATTGATGCTTTCGGTTTCCAATAACAAAAAAAAAAAGTGAATTTTCATTTGTATTTCAAACTTGGTCGGTTTTGAGTGCATCCCGTGTGGGCGAAGATTTATAACAAAATTATCAAAGTCAAAGCTGACTTTGACCAGCTGCCAACCCGAGCGTCATCCTCATTAAACCCCAATTAAACATTGTTATAAAAAATGCATTTATATTATATATGGTGCATGCTTAGCTTTAATCATGCCACCCTTAGCCGACCAAAACCCCTCAGCCTGTCCATGCAGTTGACTGCTCTGAGATATTTTTTTCTTCGGCAACAATTGAATACATACATAATTGCACCAATATTGTATTCCTTCCTTCGCAAACAGCTTTTCTGCTTCTTTTTTATTTTACTTTATTTGAAGAATCTATAAACTTCTTTATATTTTTACTTTTTATATGTAAAATCCAACAACATTCAAGAAGGGGAAGAAAACCAAATATTGAAATTGTTCCTTTGCAGGGCTTGATTAATATAATTGACCTATAGAACGGGATAATTCGATGATTTGTATCATTATGGCAATTAATGTATATATTAAAGATCTGCATTTTTATCAATTAGCTTAAACTAAGGTTGTTGCATTATAAAAGGAAGGAGAGCATATCCCACCGTCCAAAACTCGGAACATCCCAACAACAAAAACGAAAGGAGGAGAAAAGAGAGCATGCCACGTCATCGTACGGACACTGGACACATTGTCCCGGTCTCGAGTTAGTCGGCAGTGAATCAATGGACGGAGGAGGCATGAATTAGATTCGAAGCAAAGGTAGATTTTTTTTTTTTTAAAGACAGAGATGAATGCTGTGCCTGTGGGGACCCACCGTGCAAGGGCTTCCATTGATTAGTCTAGAGAATAACATCACGAGTCCGGATGTGAATCTTGTTGATGATATTAATATTGCAGATAGATTTTACTATTATTAGAAATAAACAATTATTCACGTACTTTGGACTTTCGATTTTTAATACTAAATTTTATTCTTCGATTGATAAGAATTAAAGTCAGCATATTTTTTTTGAAATCTCCCAATAGAATCGGTTATGGATGTTTTATAATTCATAAAAAATTATTGAAAGCGAAAACGTAGATAAAACCCTAGCTGTCTCGATTTTAAAATTCAAACATGGACGGAACTAGATGCAAAAAAAAAGAAAAAAGAAAAAAAAGGAAGTGGTCACAAATATTTATATGCTCTGTTATAAACCCATGTTTCAGAAAATACAGAGCATTAAAAAGACTCTCTCTCTCTCTCTCACCAAACATCCGATGTTTCTTCCCCAGACAGAATCCCCCTCTCTCTGTATCTTCTTCAACAGTTTCCACAGATCTTCCTGAATGGGATTTTCAATAATTAACGGTTTTTAAAAATCACAAGTCGGGATCTTTGACCAGAAAGCTTATCTGGATATCATTTCTGATTCCTTTTCTCCAACTTTCTGATCAGTGGCCATCGTACATCTCGTTTTTCTTCACGTAGAGGAGTCAAGGGTGGCCGCGGCAAAGAACAGAAAAGAGTGTCGATTCAGGCTCGGAGATGGAGGAGGAGCATAAGATCAGCAGCAGCAGCAGCAAGGGCAAAGACGTCGATTCAGGCTCGGAGAGGTCTATGCAGTGGAAGTCAGTTTTAGGAGAAACGTCCCAGAGAGCTTTGAAGAAGATACGGAGCCCCGATCATCGGCATATCCCCTATTATCTCCTACCCTCGCCATTTCCTTCCTCTGTCTCTGCTTTCCCCGATCCATCAATCCAGCTTCCACAACAGTCAGGATACGTTCCCAGCACCAACCAGCCAAGCCAAAGCCAGCAGCGGATTATCTCCTTTGCTCCTCAACATCAGCAGCCAATGGCTCAGCAGCGGCAGTATCTTCTTCAGTATTGGAGCCCGAGAGGAAGACTGGCGATGATGAACAGCTTAGGCCAAGAGGGTGGTCAGCTGAGGCCGTCCCTTCAGCCCTTCAGTGCCACAAAGCTATACAGAGGAGTAAGGCAACGGCACTGGGGAAAGTGGGTTGCCGAGATCCGTCTACCACGTAACAGGACGCGTCTCTGGCTTGGCACCTTCGATACAGCCGAAGAAGCCGCCTTGGCTTATGACCGTGAGGCCTTCAAGCTCAGAGGGGAAAACGCTCGGCTTAATTTTCCCGAGCTGTTCGTCAATAAAGAGAATGCATCAAACTCTTCGCATCAGGAACAACAGGAAGTAAGCCGTGCCTTGCATGAGCCGAGCAAGGAAACCTTGCAGAACGAGCAAGAGGCGGCTAATGAATCTAGAGTAGATAATCTTGACGAAGACTGGGGTATCGGATCTAGCGAAGCTGTGGCAGGGGAAGGTGTCGTCTGCGATGCTGGGGAAATGGGGTGGCGAGAGATGGCTGAGGCATGGTTCAATGCGATTCCAGAGGGCTGGGGACCTGGAAGTCCGGTTTGGGACGATCTGGATACAACCAACAATCTTCTGCTGCAGCCTCAGCTTTCGTTTTCCAACCAGAATCAACATGAACCCTGTGATGCACAGCCGGAAGACTCTTCCTCCCTTTCCTCGCCTTCTTGCCCCATGAGGCCTTTCTTCTGGAAGGACCAAGACTGAGAAGGTGGCTTGTCCCCCAAGCTTCCTTTCTTTACCGTGATTTCGGAACAAGGGAGTGATTATTAGGCAGCCAACTCCCCAGGTTAATAAGTTCTCCGCGTCACCCGGTTTATATTCTTTTGCATGTTCGATGGTATCTGAGTCATAGGTTTACTTAGTACAGGACCCAAATTAGACGGAGACAGTTTTTGTGATCTCCCATCCAGATTCATTCAGTCACCGACATATTTTTTTCCTGTCGGAGAACGTGAATCAATCTACTCCTTTACATAGTTTAACTGCATACATATCGGTCCTTGTCTTTTTCTATTAGTGCATATCTCATATAATAATACGTAGTGTGTACCTTAAGAGTTCTCGTGCTATATTTGGTGTTCTCTCAATCTCCATCCATGAAGCCTCTCATAGCACAAGCTTCCACAACCCACGAAGCTTGGCGTTTCAAACTACGTATCAAACAAATTAAGGATAGACAACGTTCCATGGTCAGCCTATGGATCCCGAATATCTCTTTGACATTCTCCTCTGGTTTCGGCCGAGTCTTCGTTTCCAGCAACAGACATGGCAAAAACAGCAACGTCAGACCTGTCATCAGTCATGGCAGTGATGCGTTTGGAGTCTTCTTCTTGTATGACCAAGTTATAAGCTTCTTCGAGGCTCGGCAAGGGTTGTCTGGAGAGGAGGTTCGATGTTTAGAGTTTAGGGTTTAGGGTCGAAAATGCATGACATCTTCCCACAACTTAGTGAGTTCGCTGAAATATGCTTCGACAGTCATTCCTTATTGTCGGCAATTCGCCAAGTCGTTGTGTAGCTTCAGAAGGCGAGGTGCATCGATCTTTCGCATATTCGCGGTGAACAACGTCTGATCGGAGATCCGATTCCAGAGTGTTTTTGATCTATGATATGAGCAGAGCATTGTTCGTATCTCAATCTTCAAAGCAGATTTCAGGACCAATCCATCAACAAAACCAAACTTCTTTCGAGACTTGAGAGTCTGATGAATGTTGACAGCCCATTCATCATAATTGTCGTCTCTCAACAACGGTTGCGAGAGGATGAGACCCGGATTATCGTTGGGTGTGGTCATAGGGAGAGATTGTTCGTCGAGTGGCAACAATGTTGGTTACCATTGGAGTTGTCGCAGCCATGGTCGGATTCGAAGTCGGGGTCGGTTCGGAGGATCTGTTTGTGTGGGAAGACATGAGTGGGTAGCTTAGACCTGATTTGCATTGTTTCCAGACTCTGATACCATATCACGGTACATCCGAAATGAGTAAAAAGAAATCTGTCGTCCATTCTCATCTGCAACTCAAGGTATATTACAGACACGGGCGATCCTTTAACCCAAAATCTGAGAAGGAAAATACAGAGCAATATGCAGAGTTCCCATATTGGGTTTGATGTGCGAATATAGTCTAACTTCTAACGAAATTATTCATTTTTTATGAATTGAATAGCGGAATTTTGGCAACATCACGTTTAAGAAGCAGCTCGAATGTTCATTATTATTCTGATATTAAGAGCAATTTTGTTGAGTGCAAGATAATCACAAGAAGAAGATCGGACAGACGTTGAAAAAGGAAAATGGATAGCAATCGGAAAACTAAAGAAATCGGCGACAAACGGAGCAATACAATAAACCGAAGAATGAAACAGAAAGTAAAGCGGAACAAGAGAAACAGAGCCAGTTGCATCTGAAGAACAGAGCAGCCAAGCCAAACATGTTTTGAATATGTTGTCTGGTTTATTAAGCATGAAGAGAGCAAAGAGCAATTGCAGCTAGCTAGCTGACTCAGGCAAACAAACAAGTGTGTATATATGCAACCAGGAATG
>NW_010965451.1:1843982-1850128 GCF_000463585.1 Tarenaya hassleriana
AGGAATGCCTTAACTCAGTTACAGAAACCGGCTAATTACCTAACTAAGATGAGAGATATCAACCCCATCCGGAATCCTGAACGTATCTGTGGCACCAAACTTTCTGAACTCTTCAGCTTCAGCCACTGAGTCGTCGTCATTATCATCACACTCATCTGGGTGAGGTGTGGAGGGGTCGTAAACGCTCTTGGACCTGCAGTCATGCGCTGCAAGAATGTTCACCTGGCCGTGATGTGAGATCTCTACCATGACAGTGTCATCATCGAGTGGAAGCGGTTGTTTCCATGGTTCCCCATCCATTCTCATGAATGTATGGTCGGTAGCACCTTTGTGAAACTCAAAGCGAATGCGGTTTGCCTGATCATGCAGTACAATCAGACTCACAATGCATATACACATTGCCAAACAGCAGTTTCTCCCCTTTTTACCTGCGCGAGGCGTGTTCCATGCCCATTCGGAGCGAGCAGAACAAGCCCATGCCAAGCATTTCTGAACCCAACAACCTCAATGAGGCCATCATCAACATATGGGGGAGTTAAGTCTCTCTGTTGAAAGTCACGACAAAGAAACCTTCATTCATGGCAAAGACAAACTTGAAAAAGCGCAAAAAGAAATGTGGAGAGAATTTAAAACCTACATCACGTTGTTTCTTGGTATTTGGCGTACCCCACGGATCTAATCCTCCAGAAAAGCTGGGCAGATTGAGACATACGATGGACCTGATGCTATAATAACAGAAACTAGATGTCAATATTAGAGTAGATTGTATGATTTATCTTGGGGGTTCGGCGGAAAAGGCATGTAAAAAAATGGTGGTTTTTAGAAACTCATTCACTATGCAACCATGCAAAAGTAAAGGATATTTCACAGAGAAATTTCTCGAGCCCATCCAACACGTCTATCCATGACAGACATAGCATTAATAGTACAATGATCCTCCGGACTTTTATCTGGGATAAATAGACATAAATTTACCTGTGAGGTATGTGGAGATCTTGCCATTGACCATTTTTATTAGCAATCTTAACCTTTGCAAGCTGAGCAATATTCCTGTGGAAAATGTTTCCGATTATATCGTTCAAGAGAGCAAAACCATATACCGAGCGTGCAGAGTGAAGCTGACAACAAAACATATGTTCAAGATGTCCCACACGGGAAACAAATGACTATGAGAATAACAAGATTGTTATGATCTTTTAAGTCTTGCAAACTGTAAAAAGGATCTTTAATGCTTGCAAACAGTACAACAGAAAAGATATGAGCTGTAAAAAAAGGTAGATATACAAGTAGAACTCCTACTGACCTTGAAGCAGGATGAAAAAGTGAGGCACAAAACCATCCTTGTGTGCAACCAAGCTTTACATATGTACTCTGGCATTGCGATAGCAGACAGAGAAGCCGAGGAAAACAATATTTATTCTTCTTTGTTCAGTTTGGATTTCAAAGACGAAACACTAAAGAAGCAAGACATGATCCAGCGAAGCTCAGACGGAAACTAGTTCTTTCATTATTTCAAACATTAGAGCCACAAAAGTATTTACTCATCTAGAAAATGGAAATGTCAAACCACACGCAAGCATTCACAAGAAAGCGTGTGCACAGCAGGAACATCAAGAAAATTCAAGAGATAGGTTACCTGGTTAACCAGCTGATTTTTAAATTTCTCAGGATGCAACTTACGTTCAGAATGAAATGCATAAGATATCTGTGCATCCATTCCTGCATAAGCACAATCAAACTGAATCGTAATTCCAATTTTTGGGTAGATTTCTCCTTGAGACTAGATTATCAAAGAGATCATTGGTGCTACTCAAACTTAGAGAAACACAAAAAGAAAATGGTTATTTCGGTATCTCTTGCTAATAGTAGACAATTGCCATAAAGAGAATAATTGAACTTGATGGCAGTTCCAATAGTTAAGAGTTATGACAATAATTCTCAGTCGTGGTGGTGGTAGAACTTCCTCTATGGCACAAAAAAGGATCTCTACTCAACATGGAAACCTAGCAGCAATCATATTTAGCATGCAGCTTAGGGTAAAGATGAAAATTAGATGGCAACAGAATTCAAAACAAAAGCTCTTACCCATGCTAAAGTAATTCCAGAATCCCCCACGGAATGTGTGGTAACCGTCCTGGGAAACATTGAAACTGCTGATATAAGAAGACATACAAAATATGTGAAAAGGAGTGTAAAACGCCTTACCATATTAAGCTCATCAGTTGGGAAGACACGATGGAATGCATGCAGAGAATGCGGCAGTTCAAGAGGAGCAACAGGATCACAAGAGCCATGTTCAGGAGCCTTCATTCTCATAAGTATATGCCAGCTAAAGGTAATCCAGTTATTATTCTCCAAACTTATACAGTCGAGAAACCCGGGAGATAGAAATACACATACTTGTCTATTTTCATTTCTTTTGCCTTGATAACTTGATCCAAAAATGACTCCACAGACGATTTATCTGTTCCAGGATTTTTTTTGCCCTGAAGACGTGCTGATAGTAAAGACCACGCTAACATGCCCAAATGAAGGATATGCAACCAAGCAAACATAACTCACGAATGGACCTACCCATCCGAACGCAAAGGGAAGGTTGTTTCCGGTGCCCAGAGGGACGGTGGCAATTGGGGGAGGGTGGGATAATTTAAGATCACAAACAACTCCAAGGAGCCACCCAGCAGTTCCATCACCCCCTGCAACCTAAAATACAAGACAAATTTCTTAACAAGAGGACAGGACAATGGAGATGCTTGACAGGGATGGCAGAGCAAACTCACAACTATTTTCAACTTGTCCTGAATCTTGCGAGCGAAAGCGTCATCCTTTAGCCTCTCGAGGTTGAGATAGATTCTGCGCAGCACCTTGTCGGGGGTCTCTTCGCCAAGATCAAACACCTGAAAACCAAACATAGATCGTAGAGAGTAGAATCGGGAGGAAGCCAGAACAAATCCGGGAAGGTACCTGGTCGGGATTGAGAAGAGAACGGTAGGTGAGGATGAGTTCTCCACCCAGCTGACCCCCGCTTTTGGAGTTGATGAAGATGAGGACTGGGCACTCTGGTGAATTCGGCAGCGCCACAGCCTCAGCTTCCGGGGAGAGTACGTAAGAAGGGATGTAGAATTCCTTGAGAAAATCTGGCAAACTATTGTATGTCTCCATGCCCGCATCTGACTGCACATTCAGGCCACAGTGAATCGATGAGACCTTGGGAATTATCAAGCCCATGTTTAGATTGTATGGGATCTACGGAAAGCAGACGGGAAGAGGAAAGCTTACCATTGGAAATCAAAGCGTCGAGGAATCTCGGGAGAGATCCGAAAGAAGGGACTGAATCGGTAGGCGTGATCTGATTCTGATTCGTAGAAACAACGTGTAAAATGATAAATACTTTACCTGGGGAGGAAGGTCCCACCAAATATCACGTGGCAGAGGAGAGGCGGAATTTGCATCTCCGCCGGCGACGACGGGGTTGACCCGGACTCAGTCCTTGGACCCATTCCAATCTCGGCCCAAAAAAGAGAGCCTTTCTTCGAGCAGCCCATTTACTCACACCGTATTTGACTTCGGCCCACCTCACGAACGTGCCTTTCGGCTTTGGTCGCATTTCTTTCTGTTGGTTTTCTTTCAAATCAAACGCGAGGATAAGCGGTTCTTTGAGAAGCTTCGGTTCCTGTCTCTCTGTTGGGCTAAATTAAAAGCTAATTGGGCCCGGCCCACCAATGTCCACCCCGCTGAATCCAATCATGTTTGGCGAGGAGAAGTCAAACAAAAAGCAGGGAGAAAACATGCTTGCCATTATTAAAACATTTGGTCCTTCCTTTTAGGTTAATGCGTGACAAGGAGCAGTTTTATCTTAATAGTTTTTTTTTTTCCTATAATGATAATCGAATCATTGAGCCCTTTTTTCTACCATTTTTAAAATTTTTGGTTAGAAGTGGGTGTGAAAAGGCTTTTCGAAATGGGTCCAAAAAGAAGTTTTTGGTTCCATGCATGAATCATTTCACCTTTTGGAGTTTCAACATGTCTCAAGGCTCCACCTAACGAACAATGAAAAAGCATTTTTGATTGAATGAATAATTTCTTATATGATTGAGGGCCGTGTTTTGTCCTTTAGAAAATGACCTTTTCCCTCTTGTGAGTTACATTCGTAGGCTTCAGCATTCGAGGAGGCACCACTTCCTACATATGTTGAAATCTCTACGCGACACGATGTTTGGATTTGGCCGCAGCTAAGCAAATTTATACAAACTCCACTATTGGAGTACATCTATAAGTATTTGCAAAGAATAAAATAAAATACACACCCTGATTATAGGGGCAGAAACAAATCAGAAGCTGCCAAAACCTCTAGAAAAAGGAATCCACTGTTTCCCCATGGCCTTTTCCCCCCTCTTTTTGCACACTTTGTCCTGATTCTACTGTCCTCCGAAATACCTCTGAGTAAGAGAGAGAGAGAGAGTAAATAATGGAAGTGATGCTTTTTTTCCTTTCACATCTCCATTTCTTGCTTGGAGGTTTGTCTGTGTTTACAACTTGTGTTCCGCTCCCCACCACATGAATTTGATAAAAACACTAATTATAAACATTCACCACTTTCCCCGTTTGTTTCTCTCTAAACCGCTTTCTCGAGGTTTCTCACTCTCACCCTCGGGCCACTCTTGAGAACGAAGATGAGGAAAAATCTCGCCTTTCTTTTCATATCCGTCTGCGTCGTTTTCCCCAGCTCCTTGGGCAACCTACTCGCGCAGCCAGTGCAACCCAACACCGTGCCGGCCTTCCCCGTCCAGAACGAGGCACAAAGCTGCCGGCTTGACCTCTCGGACGAGCTCTTCGGCGGCGTAAATGAAGCATGCGGAAGGAATCTAGATCGGAGCCGATGTTGCCCAGTGCTAGCGGCCTGGCTCTTCGCTGCTCACGCTCGTTCTGCTCTCCAGTTGCCGGCTTCGGCCCCATCTCCGGAACCGGATGAGCCCATGATGCCCGACGACTCGCAGAAGTGCGTGAACTCTCTGCAGAGTGCGCTATTGACGAAACAAGTGAAGATCCCACAGCCGAACTCGAGCTGCGACGCTATCTTGTGCTTCTGCGGGATTCGGCTCCACCAGATAAGCTCCCTCAGTTGCCCCGCCGCTTTCAATCACAATGCGACTCCCACCGCCGCCGTCAAGAACCTGGAGAAGGAATGTCGAAACTCCTCCTACGCTGGTTGTACCAGATGCCTCGGCGCCCTTCAAAAGGTCACCTTCTGTCCCCCTCTTTTCTTAATTTAATCCCACCAGCCTCGGACCATAATAAATGCCACCTCTTTCATTCGCGTGATCCAAGGGGTAATTGCATTCTTGGGTTTTTTTTTTTGCTGGGTGTTAGTGGGTGAAGGTATGAATCCCTCAGTGTTGCAGCTAAGCGTTTTCTGGTCCAATGGCGGAAAGCGAGTTTGAAAAAGACATTAAAACCCCATGTGAGCTGTGTCCTTTTACGTAGCAAACAATTGGGCTGTTGCATAGGATATGCCTTTTCAGAATCTTTCCTCTTTCAGTTGGACTAATATACCCCTGTGCATGTGCAGGTGAAGGGAGGATACAAGAAGGGAGGAAGCGGAGAGACGGAGAGAGGGAGGAAGATGATGAGCAGGGATTGTCAGCTCATGGGGCTGACGTGGCTGCTGGCTCGCAACAAGACGGCCTACATCCCCACCGTGTCAGCGGTGCTGAGAGCCGTCATGTACAGTGCGCATCCCCACTCCAGTTGCAGCCCCGACCAGGAGAACATGCCTCTGGCCGTTGACTCTCTCCACCTCCACTCCAGCCTCTCCTCCCCTCTTTTCCCTTTTCCGCTTTTACCCCTACTCCTCTCCCTCTCTTTCTTCCTCTGATCTTGTGCGGGTTCACGTGACAAATCAAAAGGGGAGGGGTCCACTCTCCTTCTTGTAGATGCTTTCCGTCCCATTTTAGCCCCAAAGTCCAAGAGCCTTGACCAAGTAGTATTATTTATTTTGGTGTTTAAAAAAAAGAGCTAGTTTCGTCCCATGAGCATGTTGGTCGTCTCTCTTCTCCCAAAGTCGATCAATTATAAATTAAATATTACCCATTCACCGGAGTCTTGAATTGGGCCGAAGCCCAGTGCACCATTATGGCGGGGGGCCA
>NW_010965451.1:1850593-1853537 GCF_000463585.1 Tarenaya hassleriana
GGGGGACCCATAGCCGGTCGCTGCAGAAAAAGCTGATGATGTCAGTATGCACACAGTCATCCCAAGAATGACGTCATCCAGACAGTGTAGTAGAAGAAAGCTCTGGTGTTTTGAAGCTGGGGTCAGGTGTTTTCGTCAGCCACGACCCAGCCGAATCAGCGTTGCAAGAGACGCACAATTACTGCAAGCGTGTCCGTGAGGGTGAGGCCTCTTCTCGACTCCATCTTCAGAAGAAGGTATCATGTCCCACAAAGGATATATGTTTACATGTATATCGAAGAAAAGAAAAGATCCCAAGAGATTTCGGAATCCGGTATTAAGCTACGACAAGAAAAACGACCAATTCACTTACAGGAAACGAGAAAAGGCATCCGTTTCCAAGAAGAATTGCAACACATAAAGGACTAGGACATGTTTTGTGTAAATATATTGATTGGGCTTAGGTTAGGGCTTCCTCCATGACGCGTCTCTCCAATCGGTATTCCCTTGGGTCTCCTCAATTCCATTCTTATATTTTGTGACAACAAGTGTTCCAATTTGTCCAAATTGAGTGAGTTGGAAGACGCAATGAACTCGGCCGCCCGTTTATTGGTTTTTATCCCCCACGCGCCAAACGTTTCCATTTCGGTTTCTCATTGATTTTCCCGAGACCGATAAAATCAATCCCTCGCTACCAATTTCCTCTTCCACTCTCCACCGCGTCTTCCTGCCCAAATTTCCAGATCTCGCTGGATTGGATCACAAATGTCGCGCTACGATTCTAATCCGTTTGAAGAGGACACGGTCAATCCTTTCGCGGTAATGTTTAGGTTTTGATGCGATGCTAAACTCTTGGGGCTGTGATTTGGATTCGTTTGGGATCCTTGCGCTTGGGCTTTTTGCTTGTGCTTTCTTTCAATTGCATTCTCAGATCTGCTTCTTCTGTTTCTGATTTCCTCAATACGCTTTGCAACTGGTGAAACTATTCCACTGCTTGGGATCGAATTTTGTTCTAGAGTGCCGTAACTCCAGCGAGGCTGGTGGGACTCGGGTTCTTTCGTATCTTGTGGTTATTCTGCGGGAATTTGAATCGGCTCTATTACAAAATGGAAAAACTGCAAAGAGCCTCACGTAATTGTAAAGAAACTAGTAAAGTCTGACGCTTGTTGAAATTTTCGTTGTGATGATCGGTGTTCTCTGTCTGTATTCCGGTATAATGTAAGGTTTTTGGCCCCCCGTTGTATACATCATATGCTTACGCCACATCGATGTTCGTAATTTGGCCTTTACGTAAAAAAGTTGAATTGAAAGCATCATCAGAAATTATGACTCGTTCCAAGGTGCTGATTGATATGTTTTATCTTTGTGATAAATTGTTTTGGACTTCCAGAATCCCGGAACGGTTCCTCCTGCAACCTCAAAGCTTTCACCTCTTCCACCTGAGCCATATGACCGTGGAGCCACAGTTGATATTCCTCTTGACTCTGGAAAGGTGCCTCTAACTGCCTAGTATACCTTACAATCTCCCTCTGTGCCAAAATTGACTCTTGCCAACCTCTAGGATCTGAAAGCTAAAGAGAAAGAACTTCAGGCAAAAGAGGCTGAATTGAAGAGGCGAGAGCAGGTAAAATCTTTTGTGTCAGGTATCAACCTTGTCATTTTCATTTGGCTGGAGCTCACAATTTTGTCAACGTTAAATTGTATCTTATTTCAACTCCCATCTTATCCAATTAATGGTTAGTAATTGTAATCTCCCAACTCCCAAGTGCATATCTGCGTGGTTTATGAAATTCGCTCTTGTTGTTGTTCAGGAACTAAAACGCAAAGAAGATGCAATAGCACAAGGTATCTTCATCACTTTTATTTGTGGCAACTTGATACGTGGATCCATGCGAAAGCTCATGCGTCATCTTCCTTTTTTGTAGCTGGGATTGTGATAGAGGAAAAAAATTGGCCTCCATTTTTTCCTGTCATTCATCATGACATTGCAAATGAGATACCCATCCATCTGCAGAGGATACAATATGTTGCATTCACCTCATTGTTAGGTATGAGCATGTGCTTTTCTACTTATCTATGTCAAAGCTTCACTGTTAAAAAAAAAAGTGGTTTGTTGATTATTGTCTACCCTATTTGTGTCTGTTTTTGCAGGTCTTGTGATGTGCCTGTTATGGAACGTTGTTGCTGTTACCACTGCATGGATTAAGGGAGAAGGTTGGTCTTGGAGCCCTCTCCGTTTGCCAAATTGGCCTTGTCTATACACTCATGTATTCTGCTGTAGGTCCAACAATATGGTTTCTTGCCATTATCTATTTCATATCTGGGGTTCCTGGAGCTTATGTTATGTGGTACCGGCCTCTTTACCGTGCCATGAGGTACTTGCCATACATTCATACCTTTTAGAATATATTTATACGCTCTGTTCCTCATGCATTGTGCTTGTGATCCAATAAATTTCCACCACGATATTCTAGAACCGGTTACTAGTTACATGAGAGTATTGGCCCATTTTACAGGACTGACAGTGCTCTGAAGTTTGGCTGGTTTTTCTTGTCGTATCTGGTGAGTAGTCCAGCGTTTCAGATGCTTGTTGGCATGTTATATCTGCAAAATGAGTAAACCTTTAGCATAGGTTGTCAATGAATGCAGTTCCATATTGGGTTTTGTGTCTTTGCTGCTGTTGCTCCTCCCATCATCTTCAAAGGCAAGTCGCTCACGTAAGTTTTTCTGAACCAATACTGACAAAACACAGTACTTTACAGCGAGTACGCCATGATTTTACTCGATTGCCTATGTTGATGTGTTTCTATGGTACACACAGGGGTATCTTGCCTGCCATAGATGTCTTGAGCGGGAATATCTTGGTCGGGGTAAAGTTCAAAAATTACATTTCAAATATTTGGGTTTGGGAACATTGGTGGTGATTCTGCTAACTTCTTCTTTTTTTCATTTGGGGGGGGGGGGG
>NW_010965451.1:1853747-1859940 GCF_000463585.1 Tarenaya hassleriana
TGTGGGGGGGGGGGGGGGGGCGCTGCAGATCTTCTACTTCATAGGCTTTGGGTTCTTCTGCTTGGAGTCGCTGATCAGTATATGGGTTATTCAGGTTCCAAAGTCCAAACCCCTATTTCTGTTTTGAATTGGCTCGATTCGGTAAGAGTATTTGGTGTAATATGTGCGAGTATGTGCAGCAAGTGTACATGTACTTCCGAGGGAGTGGGAAAGCTGTGGAGATGAAGCGTGAAGCGACTAGAAGGGCAATGATGGCGGCGGTATGACAGCACCGAACATCAACTTACAACAAAAACTGCAAAGTCCTAATTGCGGATATGGCTCCTTTTTTTGGTTTGGCACTTGGGAAGGCTTGGGCCACCGTGAATTATTATTAGTAGGGATAAATATACAAAAGCTTTTTTTGCCGGATACTGTCGCCCAGTGGGTTGGATTGGATGTATGATACGAAAGGTTTTCAAGTGGATTGGGCGCCGGCATTTTGCAGGTGTAAGAGATGTTTATGATGAAAAGGGAGGGGCCCTATCTCTGTTCAAAACAAGGTAGCTGAGCGCACTCACAATTCCCTTACCACGAAGGAAAGAGATTACAAACCACGGCGTAAGGTCTTCTCTGCTTTGATTGGGAGATATGGAGAGGGGTTGAAACCTAAATGAGGTTGTTGTATGGTTCCTACGATTAATGGATTTGCTGAGAAAAAGCCTCTTCAGTACTTTCCGTACGATGTTCAATTATCCTGACTTGGCTTATAGCAAGGTGGGTTGTCTTGAAAAAGCCTCATGCCACGCACAGATGCAATGAGAAGACATACCGGGCCGCCCAAAATCCCCGAAACCCCGGGGTTGAAATTATAACGTCACAAATAATCGATGTCGCAATTCCCCTCCCTCCCGCAGTGTCATCTTCCCTCTCGCTTGCTCCTCCCTCCATATCTCCATCGATCTTCTGCTTCCTATGCTGTTGATGTTGGTACGTATGCTTTCGAAATAACTTGACTGTGGCAAGAAAAAAAATCCATTTTTTCAGCTTTATCCATGTAGATATATAACACCGAACAGGGAGAGGGTAGAGTTTCTTTCTGTGACTTGTAGGATCCGTTTCAATTCAATTTCATCTTCGATTCTCCAAGACACCCACTTGGAACAGGGCTTCTAATCGGGTCTTCTGTCGGTCTGAAACCGGGCTTCGATACCGGTGAGCTTCTCGGCTCCCGTCTTGAACTCTGAACTCCTCCTTCTCCTCTCAGCTCACAAGCACCTCAAGGACGACAGCATCGACAAGATGAAGGACGATCTCAGAGTTAAATTCAACGTCATATGGGCATCTCTCGGTGTTTCCAATAGAAATATCGTGTGCTGGGGATTATCCCTTGCGATCTTGAGTTCTGACTGAGGCCTTTCCCATCTGGGTTTTCGCTGTTTTGATCTGGATTTGTTTTGTTTCTTCTAGGATTTCAATAATCTCGTTTCAGCTCAACTTCGTAAGGTGAAACTGTTTCATTTCTCTGCACTGCATTCTTCCTGTTACATATGTGCTATTCTGCTATGCATCTTTGAACTCATTTTAGTTTTTTCTTTTCTGTTATTTATGTCTTGTTGTGTTTTTTCTTAGTGGAGTTTTGTTGTTTTGTTCTTTTGTGGACCTGTTAAATTGTGGCCACAAGAGCCTTGGATAATGCATCTTCTTTGAGCCATTACATACATGTAGACGCACACATCTGTATGCGTATAAATGTCTATATGCATATATGTACGCGTAATCTCTTCTACTGCAGCTTGTGAGCAGGCCAGGTGAAGGAAATGTTGAGACAATTGCTTGGATGTTGCAAAGTATATATCTCGGAGGGCCGAAATAAGATGGCACTTGAAGCCATAGAGAGGGCTGCAAAGCTTTTCCCACCGGCTGCTATTGTAAACAAGTTTGAAGATGTGAGCTATGGCAGGGTGGGTTACACTGTGGTCTCGAGACTCGCTCACGAGCCGGATCCAGATTCATCTTCACTCAAGAATGCTGCCTTTGCAATGGTAAAGGCTGCACTGGACACAATCGATCTTGAGTTGCATAGCGGATCCCATCCTAGGCTTGGAGTGGTTGATCATATATGTTTTCACCCCTTGGGTCAAACCTCGATGGAAGAAGTGGCTGCGATTGCCAAGTCCTTGGCAATTGACATAGGCTCAGTTCTCCAAGGTTAGTACTTTTAAGGCTTTTTGTTAATTTGGGATATGAAAAAAGTATGTCTGGTGACATATGGGGATGGGCAAAGGGCAGTTCCTACGTATCTATATGGAGCTGCGGACGAAGGGCATAGGACGCTGGACTTCATAAGAAGAGAGCTAGGGTACTTCAAGCCTAACGCGGGGGGACACCAATGGGAAGGGGGGTTGGAGGTAGAGACGCTGCCGGTGAAGCCAGACGCAGGGACCTCGCAAGTGGAGAAATCAAAGGGAGTAGTGATGGTGGGGGTGTGTGGTTGGGTGGGTAACTACAATGTGCCAGTGTTGTCGGGGGACATGAGGGCAGTGCGGAGAATGGCGAGAAGGGTGAGCGAGAGAGGAGGAGGGCTAGCTCGGGTGCAGGCCATGGCGCTGGTGCATGGGGAAGGGGTAACCGAAGTGGCGTGTAACTTGTTGGAACCAAGTGAGGTCGGAGGAGACAAGGTGCAACAAGAGATGGAGAGGCTTGGGAGAGAAGAAGGTCTGCGTGTGGGGAAGGGCTATTACACGGATCATACGCCTCAACAGATTGCTGAAAACTATATCAAGTTGATGGGCCTTTGACTTTTGACCTGAGAGTTTTTCTTTCCATATCTCGAGACTCCAGCTTGCCAAAGCCAAGTCACCGAAAGGGCATTCGGTATGTACTCTTCCCTCTCTCTCATGGGAGTGAAAAAATGGTTGGAGAGAGATGAAAAGGAGTTGCACATTGATGGGTCACTTTAGTTGATTGATTGCATTTAATAACAAGCATATGCTACTATCGGGACATATCATGTGATATTCGAGCTCAAATGACCAATGGTGAAAGCCCGTTTTCACCGTTACCCTTGGTGAAAAGGTAGTAGGAAGAATAGCAAATGTGCATTTTGATCAGATTTTAAGTTTTTTTTTCATCTGAATCTGCAATGACGGCGCTCACACGAATCAAGCAGCCTGAACAGAAGAGATCGATATAGTAACGAAGTATTTAATTGAGTTTATCACATTAGTATGATATATTTGAGGGGAAACTGCGTTTTGTAAAAATCAATGCTTAATGGCTCGTCCATTTGAACTTTCTTGGATTCCCTCCGCCGTCACTCCACCCTCCTCGTATTCAACGTCTCTAAGCCCCTTTCCTCTCTCTCTCTCTCTGGAAAAAAATTGTTGTTGTTATACGTAGACATAGATATTGTTCTATATACATATATATATATATATATAGAGAGAGAGAGAGAGAGAGAGGAAAGGGTTACATTACATGATGAATTCTGGAGGGTCAGAGAGTACTTGGCTGCACCCACACGCGGAGGCATTACCTGTGTCGGACTATCAAACATAGGAATGGGAATGGGAATGTTTTTATTTAAAGTCAATTGGCCAAGTCTGAATGGCACGAAGACCGACTATCTCCGGAGACAGGGAAGATCAGTCGCACACCATTCAGGAGAGAGAGAGAGGGAGAGAGATGTTTAAGGGTATGACTGGTGGTAACGCAATCGCCCGCAATCGCAGCGATTGCGACTTCTGGCGATTACGGGTGATTGAAAAAGTGATTGTTGGAATCGTAATCGCCGCAATCGCAATAAAACATCAATATTCTAATCGCAGCTAAAAGATTACGTTACGATAGCGTTTTGTAGCGTTTTGATTAAATGACCAAAATACCCCTAATATTAATTAGTATATATATACATACATATCATATTATATATATAAAGAACTTACGTATATGTATATATATAAAATATATAAATACATATATATATAATACATATATATATACATACACACATACATACATATATATATACAAACATACATATATATACACAAACAATCATATATACATACATACATCTATATACACATAAACATATATACATATATACACACATACATACATATATATATACATGCATACATATATACACATATACATATATAAATATATACATACGTACATATACATATATATACACATACATATACATACATGCATACATATACACATATATATATACATACATACACATATATATATATATACACATATACATATATATATATACATATACATACACATATATATATATACATATATATATATATATATATATATATATACGTACTACATATATACATAACAAAATTAAAAAAAATATATTAATAATTTTGTTTGGTATATATTATGTTTGATATTGTTTGGTTTTACTAATAAATATTTTTAATATTAAAATTATCTTTGAAAATAAATTAAATTTGATAACAAAATAATATTTTCAATTTTATAATTAATTATTTATAAATTTAATAATTATCTGATATTAAATAATAGTAAAAAAACTAATTGAAAATATTTTAAAAATGTTTAGTATTGTATATAATGATGTATTTTTTTGTAATTTAAATCAAATCGCAATCGCAATCGCTGTCAATCAATCGTTCTGAATCGCAATCACTCGCAATCGCTATCAACAACAGTTTTTTTACCAGTCAGTATCAATCGTCTAGAATCACCAGCAAACGCATCGTAAACACCCGCAATCACCGCGATTGCGATTGCGATTCCACCAGTCAACACCTAAACCAAACAGAAAATGGAACATGAAGATCTCAAACTAACTGAAACCCACAAGCAGAGTGAAAATCCTAAAACTCGCGTCTTTAAACTCGTTCCTCTCGTGTCTTGTCATGCATATATACCCACCCACCGTCTCTCTTCTCTCTTGCACCACAACCTCTCTCTCTCTCTCTCTCTCTCTCTATATATATATATATATATATATATATATATATATATATATATATATGCATATTTTAGTGTAAATCATTATACATCTATTCACAATTCCCATGCCCCACGACCTTTTTTTTTGGGCCAGCTAATTCGCATCCGCCAATTTAAAACAGAATCGTTTCATTCTCTCTCTCCCCCCATTTGTATACCCTCATACCAAAGCGTTCTCTTTTCTCTCTCTTCTTTCGGAAAGGAAAAGCTTGAGGCTTTCGACTTAGATCTCACCCCCCAAAGAGACTTCTTTTGAGATGCGTGCTCGTTTAGGGGTTTTCTGGGTCTTTCCTTTTATACCCTAAAACGAGGCCTTTTCTACGCTTCATCATATCTCTTTTACAGATCCAGGGATAAGTGGCGAGACATGGCGAATGGAAAAGAGAGACAATGCGGGTCAGCACTATTTAGCCTGGAGGAGATCGGAGAGATAAGTGGGGTCAAGGTTGGGGGAGATTACGTAGAAGTTATGTGCGGCTGTACAAGCCACCGGTACGGCGATGCTGTTGGTAGACTTAGGGTTTTTTCTAACGGCGATCTCGAAATCACCTGCGAATGCACTCCCGGTTGCGACGAAGGTCTATCTCTGCCTTTTTTTTCTTCTTCTTCTTCTTTTTCCCGTCTAAATCACGTATGTTGATGCCTTCGCCAAAAGGGTTTTGATTTTATATGCATGTTACATGTGAATGTGTGAGATTGACGTTGATGCCTCTCTCCTTCAACATCTTTTTCTTCGCTGATATTATATCAAGTGGACTGCGGGTGAGCCGTGTAAAGTAATGCAACTTGTTTGTTGGCTGCTTCTTTTTCATATATACACATATATATACAAATCTTCGTCTGTAATCCTCTTTATGATGATTTGTATCTTGCTTTGCCTGGTTTCCTTTGCCATCACTCCCAAGCTTTGTCCTTTTTTTTTTATATGTTGCGGTGTCCTCCTCATTGAGCATCGCCACTGCCCTTTTATTCTCTTCATTTTCATGTAGAAGTCAAGAGAAACCTATGACATTGTCCTCGATCGTCTCCGTTAGATTTCCTCCTTTTTTATATATAGCATTCATCTTTACGATGATTCTTGTGTGTGGTATAAGATATTGTATGTCGTGAAAGTGTTCCTTTCACAGAAGGGAACTTGAGTTGCCAACTAGATGTCGTCTGTTTTCCACTATCACTGCAGTCCCCTTTTTCCCTGTCGACAGTT